>NC_142942.1:35963710-35998710 GCF_046866305.1 Octopus bimaculoides
AGTTCATTGATCTGATCAAGATACTCTCGTGGGAATTCCATGGTGGTGGTAGTGTTGTAGGATGTGTGGTTTGGTATTGGCTGTTATTGCTCGTACGAATTGTGTGACTTGTCCAAGGTAAATGGGTGAAGTTACAGTCACTGCGTATGCATAATCTCTCACATTGAGAATAGCTGCATCATTTGGTATTTTTATGTGTTCATAATTTTACTTCATTTACATTTGGCAGATTTATCATGGAGTTGTCAGATATAGATTTAGATTGAAGTGGAGAGTGGGAGAAGAAAGGGGTGATTCTTCACTAACTGGGGTAGCAGTAGAATAGGATGACAATGGTGATGATACACCTGTTGTGTTATGCTGAGAAAACTTTCAGTGGCCTGACTGAGGAGAGAAGCTAGGCTCTATGTTGTTTAATAGGTCATCAATTGTTCTAGTATTGAAGTGTGACTTCCAATGATGATCTTGTTGTTAGCAGCAGTAGAACATGATAACAGGTATGGTATTTTGAGGAAATGAAGAAGTGGATAGCTGAACTGTGAAGGGCTTTTCATTGTGGAGTTTCATAATTCATCAACAGTGCTAGTATTAGGGAGTGGCTGTTGTTGTATTGTTGTTATGTGTGTGTGTGCGTGCGTGTGTGTGTGTGTGCGTGCGTGTGTGTGTGCGCGCATGTGTGTGTGTGCGTGTGTGAGTGTGTGTGCGTAATTTTAATCTTAAGGCGGAGGATGCTTTATTTCATTAATATTTCTATCTAGGTATTTTGAGTGGTTTTCTTTTCATTTATTTTAGTTGTTTGTTCTTATTTTGTGAAGAAACCTACCTTCAAGCAACTTCAAGCAACTTCAAGCCAGTTCCAGGTAAACAGCGAGAAAGCAAAATTATAGAAGAAATGTCATAGAAAACAAGATCTCTGAATCTTTTGCGAAATCGAGAAAGAGACAAATGCAAAGGGGAGATGAATACTACAGAAATACAAAGTAAAATTAAGTACAATGCAAATATCAGGAGAAGCGTGGCTGTTTGGCAAGAAGTTTGCTTCCTAACCGCATGATACATTCATATATATATATGCGCGACGTACATGTTGATCTGGTAGACAGAAACTGAAAGAAGACCGTCATATACATGCATATATATATATATATATATATATATATGCATGTGTGTGTCTCTTTGTGTCTGTATTTGTCCCCCACCATCACTTGACACCCGATGCTGGTGTGTTTACGTCTCTGTAACGTAGCAGTTCAGCAAAACAGACCGAAAGAATAAGTATCAAGTATTACAAAAATAAGTACTGGTGTCGATTCGATCGACAAAAATCCTTCAGGGCGATGCCCCAGCATGCCCGCAGTCTAATGAATGGAACAAATAAAAGAAAAAAAGATAAAATGCAACAGATTCTGAGACGAAGTACTTGGCTTCCAGGGGAGCAGCGTTTTCGATGTAGCACTGTATTTCGATAGAAATATAAATCTTTTTACCAAACTAACCTGAACTGCAGGGTAGACTCATGGGCAAGATCTCCTCAGGAAGGGTTATAAGTCAAACCAAGGGAATCGATGTCATTTTGCTACTTCATTTTGATTTATAACATTGAACTATATATTAGGGTAAACATTACAACAAGGCATCCTCTTGAAACGCAAAGAAAATAATAAAAGCAAGTCAGCAAGATCATCAATAGTAGAAATAGTTATTAAGGTGAAGAAGGTAGAAATAATGTAGAATTAAGACGTATCTGGTAATAGTTTGGGATTATTATAACCGAGCCCAATTCGAAGTGTCATTCATAACAGCAAAACGATGGATGGGATGAAATACAGTCTAGAAGTAAGCCCAGGCAGTGCGGAACTCGATCAACTTGATAACACCCAGGAATGTCAAAGATCCGTTTCATGAGATCTAACCACGAAGTATTTACAATATTTAACGATCAAATAAAAGAAGCAGAAACATCTAAATGACATTTCGAGGGTTAAGCAGCTTCCTAAGGTCTGCTTTATGATATACATTAATGAAATTATCACTAATTCAAAATGCTGAGTTGATAATTTTGTAAGTGATTAATCATTACCATATGTGAGCAAAAAAAAAAAAAAAGAAATCATTCGACATAAAAGGATTATAAAAATAATCTCATCTGCACTTATACCATCAACAAAACAAAAACAGAATGTAATTAATGTTCACCACTATTTCATATCAGCATTTCACACATCTCAGTGATTAATTCAATGACATTATATATATATTAGCATGGGATCAAAGTATAGATTTTAAAATAGTTTCATCACCGTAAAGATATACTTATGCAAAATTGGTTTTGAGAAGAGTGGTGACACCACCTTCCTGCATCATGAAGAAAGAGTGTCATCTCTAAATTGCAACAGTATTCTGATAAATATATGTACTAAATTTTTTAGATGGTTTAACCGTTGACTTTAAACAACTATCATCTAGCGTCTCCTAATGGGATAACTTAAGCACGCAATTTAAAAATACACTGTAGCAAATCTAAAATAATTTACTATAATTTCAAGTAGAAAATCGAACATGTTATGCACACTCGTACACATAGAGATACACTCGCGCGCACAAACTCACACATGCTCTCATACACACAATGCTATTCTCCATTATATACAGGAGCATATATTTCACTACTTGCTTTTATCCGTATATGTGCATTGTAAATATGTTATAAATATTTATGATTTTGTATACGTATATCCGAAGTATACAATTTGGTATTAATGCAAAATTAAATGCGTTACATATATGGTGTACTTAATTCCCTTAATTACTCAACTCGTCCATTAAGTCCTTAATGATTCGTTCATGAATTACTCATCTAAACCATTAAGACCTTAATGATGCATCAATTACTCATCTAGACTATTAAGCCTATAATTACCCATTAACTATTCTTGTGTCAACAGCAGAAATAAGACCATTAACATAACTATCGCTCCGATCGTGTTATTAGTGTTCTATCAATTTATTGTTTGAAGGACTATATGTATTGTCCTCGTTTAAAAATATTTAAAGTTTCTATAATATATTTCCATGTAAATTACAATTTTCGAATTAAGGTCATGTTTAGTATTTTTTTTTTTTTTGTATATTTTAATTTCTTTTGCACAAAAGTATTGAACATATTAAGGCTAAATTTCAATTTATAGTTTCGATGAACCAATGTAATGAAATGTAATTATTAACAGATTTATTTAACCAGCATTTGAACTTCTTATTCTGCTTTCATCCTTTTCGTTTATCGCGTTTTGTGCGTTTGAAAGACGATTAATTATCTATATCAGTAGAACTCTCCCCAATGCATGAAATGTTTATTTTTATGTTCAGGTTAGGAATGATGTTAGTACTTGGATGAGTTTGTGAAATTAACTTAGTTGATATCTATACCTATCTGCAGTCGGTCGTCGTCATTATGACTGTTCATGGCTTTGGCATGACCTTATAAGCTTTCTCCATTTGTTTCCACTTTATGTTCCTTTTGTAATGTCTTTGAATCTCAGCCTGGGTCTTCTGTCGTTTCTTTTCCTCTTGCATAATTAGAAATAAAGTATTTGTCTGGAGAGTCTGTTGTTGTCCATCCTGTTTACGTGAGCCAACCAACGTAAATTTCTATTCATGAGTATTTCCATCGTAGGAGGCAGACCAGCACGCCGTAGGATCTCTACATTCCTTACCTTGTCAAAGAGAATAATATTAATAAATCGTCGTAACTGTCTCATCATATATGCATGTAAATTGTCTACTTGAGCTTTATAGACTATCTAGGTTTCAACTCCAAACAGCAGGGAAGATATTTGTAAACGAGAAGCAAAATGAATAATATTCATCACATAAAGTAAAACCATTTCATTTGAAACTCCACTGCAGATGGTAGACATATTGGTCTATGGTGTTATCTCATACGAGAAACTGCCAGATTGTGTAGATATTACCACATGAACAAGTTTACTTTTGAAATGATATTAGACACATATGATGTTTTATTCCGTTCATGGACTAGTGTGTTGAACTTATAATGTCACGGACGAGGGTATATTGTGTTATAAGAGTCAAAGTACGAACCATCAAACGTTCATATCGACCTGGCTATCCGCAATAGAACGAAAAACGTACTATCTGTAATAGAACGAAATTATATCTTCAATTTGTACATAAAAACTAAGTCAGCATTATGGTGGACACCAAGAAGACATGTTATGAATATGAAATCAGTTTCTTGCTACCAAGAATTAACTTTTAACTGCACCGTCATAATATGCATTAAGACGTTTATTTCATTTCTTTTTGGAAAGCTCTTTTTTATACTGAAAGAGATTTTTAAATAAATTTTACTCTAAAAAAAAAACAAAACTACTTTTTAAAATGTTAATCAAGAAAAATCTTCAGATTTTTTCGTACTAAACGCGAAAACATTATTGGCTGAATAATAAAATCAACAAAACTAACGGAAACGTGACTGGAAATACATTGCAGAGTATGAATATTTTAGTTAAAATTGACAGCATAAGCTTTCCTTTTTTTTTTGTTTAGTAATCTAAGATCTGTTGTATCGAATTTATATTTTACAAGTTGATCTAACATCTTCACGAAATCAATTACTTGTTAAACTTCTTAAGAAATAGGAAACGTGTTTATTTATGATTTTGCAGAGAGGATAGCTATTTCTTCTGATGGCGTTGTTTGTCATGTGGTTGTAGTTATGGTAATATTGATTCGTAACATGGTACATAGTTATGATAATATCAGTGCCGTTAATTGTGATGTAGTGATGTAATGGATGATGATTATGATGATGATGATGATACTATTGTCAAGACTCTTATTGATTTAGTTTTAAATGGTAGTCGGTATGTGAATTACATTATGAAGAAAACTAAAGGTCACAAGGCAGAGAGAGAAAGAGAGAGAGAGAGAGAGAGAGAGATTGAGAGAGAGAGAGAGAGAGAGAGACTGTCAGACAGAGGGAGAGAAGAGAGAAAGAGAGAAAGAGAAGCCAGAGGCGGAGAACGAGAGCGGGATAGAGAGAAAAAAGGAGAGAGGGCGATAGAGAGAGCTGGTGTGTACGGAAATACAGACACGTACCAAAAGACAAAATAATGAATTACGAAGAATTAGTCCCAGTTAGAAAATAATACAGAGAAAATATTGAAATATATTGGAGATTGTCCGTTTCTATTTATCACAACTTTATTAATTCGTTAGCAATTGTGAACGCTTTCATTTGCATTTTGTTTCAGATACTTTACAATAAAAACACGCAGTAGAAGCAAAATGTACTTTTAAATAGCGGATTATTTCCTAGCAATGTGTAATGGAAAGCTGATTGAATAGTCAGATCACACAAAGGCTCCGTGACTACAGCCAACAACTATAAATGGTATTGATAATATAAGAACATTAACTACAATCATTTGCACTTGCAATGGACGTCACCAGGGATGAATTGAGTCGGTTTCTCCAGTGAATCTACAACAGCATGCCAACACCTCACCATCACAGACAACGGATCCAAAACTCATCTGACACTCGTGATGCCTAGTGGCGGGCATAGTGCATAGAAGTAGAGTCTTATTTAGCTTCCGACTGTAATTTCTAAAAATGTGGCCCGCAACATTCTTGATGTTTATTGTATTGAAGTAAGAGCATTTTGGACGCCTGAAGTATTTTTCTGTCATCACTGTTCCTTATAAAACTAAAATATTGTTTCTGCTTTTGCTGTGTGTAAGACGAACGTAAAAGAGAAATCTTTCATTGTTAAGATGATTTGTTTAAACCTAAAATTGATAACATGCTTCTTTAAACTATATCAGTAAATGTAAAATTAAAATGAATTTTATTTTTATTTTTGTTGCATTGCGTGTTTACTTTAATAGGAAATTCAAGAAAATTATTTTTGTATAATTCTTTGGCAAACAGATTTTCTATTGCATGGAATTCTTTTATTTATCTAGGTCTAAACTTTTAAATGGAAGATGCCAAAATATATTAAGCTAAGCAAAGAATTGGAAGATGGCCAATGCATACATAATGTAAACAGTAATAAAATTCTTTTTAAAAGAAAACTAATTTACATATATTTCATTCCTTTTATTCTGTTTTGGATCAACTGAATTATATCACTAGAAATGAAACTGTACTTTTATATTTCTAACAAATCTATTCTCAGGTATGTGTTTATATATCACTCAGAATGTGAATTACTGTATAAGATGAAAACGTACTTAAAATAAGTATTAAGCAAGACAAATCTGGTTGCACAAGCAAAGACACAAGAATATATTTCTCAAAAGCAGCCGAGATTAGGAACAATATCCTATTATATAGGACATATATGCGAATTTTAAGGAGAAAAAAAAAAACCGACAGACCGATTGTCTGCTAGCTATAGATATTTATTTATGCTTTCTTTTTTTAAGTATCAGTTGCTTTTTTCTGCTTTTTTACTAATAATTTCTAATAACATCGATATTAAGATATTAAGCATTAGTGAATAGTACACCGCCATTATTTGGAAGTTGAATATGCAACGTGAAGAAACCACTTAAGATTATCTTCAGGCTTGCCTTAGGCCGCATACACGGTAAACACGGATCTCCTCTGATGAAGTAAAAGGCAGAATATTTTATGAATTTATCTATGCGCATTCTATAAACATTGCTTAAGGAAAACTGAGACAAGGAGAATCTTCAGTTACGAACAGGAAGCATACGAATACATAACACACAGCACATATATTTTGCTCGAGCCATTTCGCTTAACTCATTTTGGTTTAAATATCTGTAAGCTATAGATGTTCTCCACTTACTTTACATATCTTTAAGTTTTATGTATTCTACTGGCAAAGTAGGACAATTGTTGTGCTGTTAACGCTTACTGAGGCAGAAAAATGTATTTATTCCTAGTGTAATCATCTTTGCTGTCACAATGCATGTCAATGGCAATTCTAATTTATCTTTCTGATATGTGCATGTGAGTGTGTTAGAGTATGCGCGTCTCTATGTATTTATCTAGCTACCAATGTATCAATCTCTGTGCTTCCCTATTTCTCTCACTCTCTCTCTCTTTCTTTTTCTCTTTCTATATACATATATATTTATACATATATATATAAATTTTTGTGTGTATATGTATATATCTGTATATACACACACACACACATATATACTAGTTAATACACACGGAAGAGTGTTATAAGGTAGTAATAGTTTCATGCATTGGAGATGCAGTCTAGGCAAGTGTTAATTAAACTTGCTCAAGCTGGCCAGTATTTCTAACTGCAATTTCGTTAAGAGAAATGGGTGCTAGATGTGTACACACACACACACACACACACACACACACACACACACACACACACACACACACACATACACACACACACATTTATATATAGATATATGTGCGTGTGCGTGTGAGTGATTGTGTATTTGTGTGTGCACATAATTGCTATTGATTAATATATCTTTGCATGTATATGTGTGTGTGTGTATGTAGGTATGAGTGAGTATGTGTATGCCTTTCTGTCCTTATGTTTGAGTGTGTGCTATCGACAGTACTTTCGACTGCCAAAGAAAAGAAATGCTAAGATTCAGCATTGTTTCAAAATGGTTACATAGATGACTCTGTATAGCAGGTATCATACTGAAAAAGTGCTATAGTCGTTATCCTCTACAAAAACTCACTGACGCCGGTGCCCCGAATATAACTGAAATGCATTTATTAGAACTAGTATAAGAATGAAAGACTGAAAGAACAAGAGCTGAAAAATACTTGATGTACTTGATGTTCAAGTTTACTAGAATTTTGTAGCTGGTGATTGTTTTTCAGTGTGAAAGGCCAAATTATTATTACTTGACATGTAACTGTGACATAGCTATACATACACCCATAGTCTAGTTTGTATTAGCTCAGGCAATATGATGCGTAATTTGGAATTCTGTTATTGTCCTGTGCGCACCTTAATTGTGCAATATCTGTGAAATTGTGTATTTAACATGTTTTTATATAGCATAAGCACTATATTAGGTATAATTTGTCTGCTATCAGATTCAGTGACAACGTTGGTGATCGCTTTCTTTTAGTTCTTAAGCCATAGCTTATGGGATTTCTACTGCGTTTGCTATCACAAGCTACTACATATTTTTTGCGATCATTTAGCGTACTGTATGTGAGCTATGGCTCAAAATATGATTACGTCTTAAATTTGGGCTTCCGTCGGGTAGAGCTGGTCGAGTATCTACCCTTGAAGGCCATTTTAAGGCGCTTGGTTGAAAATTGTCAATTGCTTATGCATCCATGTCACCCTTTTTCCCTCTCACATATTTTATCACAAAAAAACCCCGCCTTAACGCCAATGCATATATTGGTTTCCAATTTTGGCACAAGACCAGCTTAATTTATCGATCGCCGGAAGGATGAAAGACAAAATCGACCTCGGCGGATCTTGAAATCAGAATGTACAGAAGGACGAAATACTTGTAAACATTTTTCACCGGTGTGTAAAAGATTCTGCCAGCTCGCCGCCTTCTGATTTATATATATATATATATATATATATATATATATATATATATATATATATATATATATATATATATATGTATGTATGTATGTATGTATGTATGTATGTATGGAAGGGAATATGTGATACTCATCAACCTGCAGACATTGTATTATTTCAATTTACCTGTTTATTTTTCAACTAAGAGGGCAGGAGAATAAAAGCAATATACAAACACATATGACATAAATATGTCATATCAGTAACAAGAAATTAAAAAGGACATGTAGTGACCGAAGAAGGGACAATGTCTAACACCCATTTATTGCACTTGGTAAAAACACTAGTGTAATAGTAATTGGGTATCCTTCCGGCAGTATATTGGATAGATATTATTTCTTAGTGGGTTGGATTCACAACCCCTAACTTTCTTGGATTATATATATATGTATATATATATATATATATATATATATATATATATATATATATATATATATATATATATAATAATAATAATATTAGGGACAAAATCCAAAATTACAGGTAAAAAACTCAATTAAAATCAATTTGTAAAAAATTAATATTAAATTAAGCCTTATAGATAAAGTATATATAAAATATATAGTTTGGCGCCCTCCCCAGGGATTTTGTGCCTTGTGCCTAGAGTTGGAAAGATCATTATTATTATTATTATTATTATTATTATTATTATTATTATTGGAGTCGATGTAAACGATTTATCTCCTCGCCCGAAATGCTATCCTTTTGCTAAAATTTCAAAGCATTATTATTCCTAGTAGTAGTAGTAGTAGTAGTAGTAGTAGTAGTAGTAGTAGTAGTAGTAGTTACTCCTCTTTTCCCCCTCTCTCTCTCCACCCCAACCCATTCACTAATACTATAAAAAGAGACAAATCCCTTCACACAATTTAAATCTGAAGATTCTATTAGAGTAGATGAAAATATGCGAATCTTTTTATTATATTTATCTTATGATATTTACTTTACTTTATATTATACTCATTTATTGTGCTTTTAATTATTAATTTTTCTATATGTGATAGTGGATTTTCATCGATGAGTTCTTGAAAATTGGTTATTTTCCCTAAAACTATATATTTTATATATATATATATATATATATATATATATATATATATATATATATATATATATATATATATATATATATATATGTATATATGTATATATGTATATATATGTATGTATACATATATATATATATATATATATATATATATATATATATATATATATATATATATATATATATATATATATATATATATATATATATATATATATATATATATATGTATATATATGTATGTATACATATATATATATATATATATATATATATATATATATATATATATATATATATATATATATATATATATATATATATATATATATATATATATATATACATACATATATATATATGTGAGGAACAGTTTCATTGCTGCTGTTGCTGTTAGAAGTCACAAACTCGGTACAGGTACTACAATACATTTTTTCCCCTTGGTCTTGTGGAAATTTCGCAAGTCCACCACTTTCGATTGGTACTTACACTTATGATCTTTCCTCACTTCTTCTCTACTCACACTCCTCCCCCCTCTTACTAACTAAAGTAAAACGTGTGAACGAATAAGCAGACTATTTTATAGAGGTAACTCAAATAAGTATTTTATCAAACAAAATCGAAAATTAAAACAGTACAATAAATTACTTGTTTATAGTTAAACTGGAAGCACGTCCCTCAATGGAAAGCCAGCTTCAAGTCGAAAAGTCATCCACTGACACAAACTCATCTCCGAATACGAACCTGGATGGTCACTCGAATAGGGATTACTATAACTCGAGCCCTACATTCACCACCACAGCTACCACAAAGAGAAAACTGTAAGAGGTTCCAATGGACCCGGGAAGAACATAAAGAATATACTCTTATTACTATGTTTTAAGTAGGCCATCTCAGGAGAGAGAAACCGGAAACTCTTAAAAGATATGGACAAAACAAGAAATAAAGGTAGCAGACTCTATTCAGTTGAAAATAAATTAGTAAATATTAGGAGGGATATCTCAAGAAATAATTGACTCAAAGATACCGAAATAATTGCGATGAAACACGTAGTGAAAAATGACTTAAATATAAGACAGGAAGGAAATGAAGAATGAGATGAAGAGAATAGCGCGCCACGCGTCTCAATTGAAATCACGCAAAGATCTGAAAAAATAAGAGCTGCTAATGCACCTGATAAAGATAACCAGGAAAATGGTAAAGAAACACATTTGCTAAAGAACACACAGTCTCTGTGATGGAAATGAAGCAGAAAATTCTGAACGAGCTTACAGTTGTAGGAGATACACGTATAAATGATAGAGAACTATCTCATAAACTCTCAAATGCAAACTAAAATAAAATCAGATTAAAATCTGGCAAACATGTAACCAAAAAAAACCTGATCGTCCTGAGTTAAATGAAATTAATTATGCATTTGTTATGGCATTTGAAAGCAGTTGTATGCCTTGTAAAAAGACATGAAAACCAAACCTAAGAAGGAATCTAAACTGAAGAAGTAAATTTAGAAAAGAGATTGAATTAATTAAAGTGGAAATATTAATTTTAAATGAAATATGCTGTGGAAATTATGTAAGATCCAGAAAAAGAAGAAAGATGAAGGAAAAAATATGGATTTTCATCAAGGGAAGACCTGGCATCAACAAAAGAAATACTGAAACAAAACATGTAGTAACTTTTACATTTAAAATAAACAGTTCATTTCTAATGCCAAAACCTTTTATTGAGATATGGGGTAGAAGAAAATAACCATTGGAAAACCCCTTGGAGAATAATTGCGTGTGATGAGCAGACATACAATTTCAGATTGGATTAGGTGTACTGCCAATTCTTATCAGCATTTACAGGAACAGGCATAGTAAGGCGACTCAGTAGTAGGCCTAAGGATGACATTCGCTTATGAACGAACGTCCATAAGTGGAAATCCCCAGGTAAAGATAGGGTACCAAATGTTTGGCCCTCATTGTTCCCGTGCGCACACGAAAAGTTAGTCAAGTTGTTCAATGAAATTATGAGAGATGCTGAGAAAACACCTGACTGGTTAGCAAATGGTATTACTTACCTACTCCCGAAGAATAATGAAGCTAAAGTTTAAAAAGCTATCGGCACATAGCCAGGTTATCCACCACTTCTAAAATTTTATCGTCTATTCTCGTACAGAAAACATGTATTTATGGAAGAGAACAATATTTTCCCCACTGAACAAAAAAGCACCGACGAGGCTCACATACACAATGATTAGCTCCTAATTAATCGCATGATCATTGAGAACTGTCATAAGAAGCGCAGAAATCTCAGTTCAACAGGCATTCATTACAAAAAGGCTTTTGACAGTATACCGCATTTATGGATCCAGAAATTGCTGGACTTCTTCAGAATTTTCCCCGTAATTCCAAACTTTATGAAGCATAATACGTCATTGTGGAACACGAATTTCCAATTATAGCATCCTAATGGAGTTGTAGCTTCAAACAGTATTAGCGTCAACTGTGGATTTTACAAGGTGACTCATTTTTCTCAATTTTATTTTATTTTTTTTTGTATACTCTTACAAGTGAACCTCACAAGTGAATTTAACAGAACATCGTTTGGGTATAAAATTAAATTGACAAGAAAATAAGGATGACTCAAAACCCTATAGCAAAGACAACAATGAGCTTGAAGGCATATCACTTACTGTGAAAGCATTCAGTGATGATAACGGGATGGAGTTTGGCCTTGGTTAGTACACCAAAACCACTTACCAGAAAGAGAAATTGAAGACCTCGAATTCAGTCGTGTTAGATGTTGGCGCAAACAATAAAAGTACTTGTGCAGGAACCTACCTTTTACTTCGGATTGAATGAAGATTCTGGCATTCAGCATGCAAACATGAAAGATAAGATCAGAAAGGAAAGTTATAGGAGAGTTCAAGTTGTTCTGAAATCAGAGCTATTTGCGCATAGCAATGTGTTAGCTATAAATTTCTCAGCAGTTCCAGTTATGTGTTGAACTAGAATATCAATGAAATAAAGAAAATTTATAGAAAAATTAGTAAGCTACTGACTTGTAATAAGATGCACGACCCAAATGCAGACATGTATCGTTTTTATCATCCCAGAGCCCAAGGATATTGTGGCTTGATCCGGTTTCAATTTTCATACAAAACCACCTCAGTTAGACAAGCTAAATTTCTTAGAACAAATAACGACTGGATGTTAACAATCGTTCAAAATTACGAGAGGCGTAAGAGACTTCATTTTGTCATGAAAGAGAGAAACAATTTGCTATTGAGTTTATGCATAATACCCAGACTGAACAACAGTTGTAGATGGGGTGAAATTAACAGCAAGTGTAAGGCGCATGAACAATTGGCATGGCAAATATATGGCCGTAGCAAATAAGCTAATGTTGATCAGAAGTACATCCAATCAGTAGCTACAAAGCGCTAAAGGCAGAGAGCGAAGCTCTCATCATAATTACTCAAGGTTAAAGCTTATTGACCCAAAATTCAAAGGCAATGTGACAGAAAATGGAGGTAGAAAGTGCTGATTCAGCAATGAACAAATTGAAACAGTGACCCACTTAATCTCTGGATGAAAAGTTTTAGCACCAGTTTATAAATCAAGACGTAACAGTGCTGGCCAGTATTTACGCTTGTTAATATGTCGTCATTATAAAATCAAAAATTTGACAAGTGGTATAAACATCACTCAGTGGCTGCAACTGAGGGGAAGTTGTAACGATTCTTCGGAACTTTCCAGTATATACAGACAGAATCATCAAAGCTAATAAACCGGATATTGTTGTAAGATACGAAAATAATAATGTCTGTTTATTGATTGACATGTGTATCCGTTGTAATAATAATATTTCTGCAAAAGAATTTGGACAAGCTCAGAAGATATAGAAGTTCGCTCGTTGAAATTGAAAAATATGCGGTTACAATAATCTCAAGGCGGTTACAATACCAGGAGCACTAGAAATGTTCAAAACAGGAACTGAATAGTATCTGGGAATGACTCCTGGCTTAGCACTCCTGCAAAAAAGTGTAAAAGATTGTTTTAGCTGGTATGTCACTCGTATTGAGAAGAGCAATATTACTGTGAGAACGCTTACCATCCATGTAAATAATTTTTTCTACATAATTTTATTTGATGTTGTAATTGAACAGTCTGTTGTGATTATCTTAATGACCTATCAATATATACAGTGAGTTGAGTTTCTTTGACATAATTGTCGGGAAGACATTTGGCAAGAAATAGGAAAAAGTGAAAGAACTAATAATAATAATAATCTTTTCTACTCTAGGCACAATACGCAACTGGTACTTAATTTATCGACCGCGAAAGGATGAAAGGCAAAGTCGACCGCGGTGGAATTTGAACTCAGAACGTACAGACAGACGAAATACCGCTAAGCATTTCGCCCGGCGTGCTAACGTTTCTGCCAGCTCACTACCTTACTACTACTACTACTACTACTACTACTACTACTACTACTACTACTACTACTACTACTACTATAAATAATAATAATAATAATGATAATAATAATAATAATAATAATAATAATAATGATAATAATAATGATTTCAAATTTTTGCTACAAGTGTAGTTTGAGGGAGGAGATTAAGTTGATTACATCGACCCAAGTGTTTCAATGGTACTTAATTTATCGACTAAAAAAGGATGAAAGGCAAAGTCGATCTCGGCGGAATTTGAACGCAGAACGTAGCGACGGGCAAAAATACCGCTAAGCATTCCACCCAGTGGGCTAATGATTCTGCAAACTCGCCGCCTTACAATAACAACAACAACAACAACAACAATAATAATAATAATAATAATAATAACAACAACAATAACAACAACAACAACAACAACAACAGCAACAACAACAACAACAAAACCAACAGTAATAATAATAATAATAATAATAATAATAATTAATAACGAAAACCTGAAACGAGAAAGTGAATCGTTAATTTTAGCAATCAGAAAAAGAGGCCATTACCACGAGCTTGTCCAAAAAGATAAAAAGGCAAACACCTTTATGCTCCTTACTACGGAACACCCCACTGGACATAGATGAACTATTGCCTTGGACTCTTGTTGATCTATCTTGGAGTCTGTTGAATATATGTCACCTAATTTGATAAGATATAGTTCCATATCTTATCCAATTTCCCTGATCTTCCTCCTTTCATTATTTTGGCTTATGTACCGCGGCACATATGTATAGGTAAAAGGATTTGGCTTTTGGCTTTGTAAGTGATTCTGAAAGAACATCAGGCAATACCATAAGACTTACACCGCCCAGTTAGGAGAATGTCTCAAGTGATGTTTCCTATTGAGCTTCTAAAGTCGTTTGGGCGTATATGAATTTTATCCAGGTTCCCTCTGTTGATTGACACTGTGGGAAAGGGGATGGAAATTCCTTTGATAGACTGAGCGTCACCAGTCCCAGGTGGCTGCTGTTTAGTTTGAAAACTGGTCAGTAGCTACTGCACATTGTAGATAAAACAACCGTAACCGGGACACAAGACACGGGGTTTATTTTAGCCGCGCAGAATAAATCAATCAGATTGACATGCACAAGAAAGAATATAGATAACACCTCAGAAGCATGTAGAGAGTGTGATGGAAAAGAAGAGACAGTTGCAAATGTATTCTACAGATGTCAAGTAATTTTCGGAAATTTTACATAAACTAGAAACTCAACAAAACTACAAACTTTCTTTGGCAAGTTTGTGCAATGGTTGGATTTCGGTATGCAGAAAATTGATATGACTACAAAGCAAAGCATGTGTTGTTGAAAACTACCCTATAATGATACTTTAAGATATGGGAATTCAAAAAGACAAGCAAATTAGATATTTAGACCAAGATATAATAATCGATAAATAGGAAAGTGTTATGCAATCGAATCTGCTTGCCAGTTTGGATTAGAACGTGAGAAGAAAAAAAAAAGCCACCACCTAAAATACGAAATGCAGACAATTTAGAAAAGCAGCAAAGTTGTTATCATCACAATGACTATGGAACCATTAGGGATACAGAAGAATTTTAAATAGTTATCTGAAGATAGTGGATGTAGGTGTGAATTTTCTAACAGCGTAGCCAGTTTAGCAGATCACAGCAATAAAAGGAAGAAAAAATGAGTAGTCATTACATTCCTATTTGATGTACAGTGCAGCTCGATATCTGGCCATAAAGTACCCTTGTGGTTTTCAGGGATCATTAGAACGCATTTACTGATTCTAATCCATGTCGATCGTTTCAGCTTTCAATCACCTACTAATGTAAAAGGAGGTGACAAAAACCCTTAGTGTCACTCTGGTATTTGTCTGCCCTAAAAATTGTAGGATAAATAGATGGGCGGAAGTGCAGCCATAATATGTGTGTGTGTGTCTGTGCGTGTGTGTTTGTGTATATGTGTGTACGTGTGTATGTGTGTATATGTATGTATGTATATACATATGTATATATGTATGTATATAGATGTATTTACATATGTATATGAATATATATAAGTATCTATGCATTTGTTTTTGCATGTGTATGTAGATATAAATATATATATGTGCCTATGTATATATGTGCATACATATATACACACACAAATATACATATACATATATATATGCGTATATGCGTATGTGTGTGTGCATAATTGTAAGTATGTATATATGTATTATGTATGTACGTAAATTATGCATGTTTGCTTGTATGTACATGACTAAGAAAACAAACAAAAGTAGCAAAATTCAATAAGTATTTTTTATCACAGTAAATTGCCAAATTAACTCAAATGCCAAATGTTTAGTGTATGGCACATATCAAACTTTGACATGTGCCACTACCGAAACTGCCGACATATATGGCGCTTTTGGTACTGTTGACGAGAAGAAATGAAGGCAAGTATAAATGTGCGTGTGTGCGTGTGTGTGTGTGTGTGTGTGTGTCTGTGTGTGTGTGTTTGTGCGCGCGTGTACGTGTGTGTGTCTGTGTGTGTGTGTGTGTGTTTGTGCGCGCGTGTATGTGTGTGTCTGTGTGTGTGTGTGTGTTTGTGCGCGCGTGTATGTGTGCCTATGTGTGCACGCGCGCGCCTGCGACCGTGTGCGTGTGTGCGTGCATATGCGAACGTATGCGTGTGTGAATATACATTTACATGTACACCCACTGAAGCTGGCTTTCCAACCACATGGTTTGGGATTCCTTGGGCAAGTGTCCACTACTATAGCCTCGGACAAGTGTCCTCAACTAAAAGAGTAAAAGAGTATGCATGCTTACATGTGTGTGGTCTGTTTTGCTTGGAAAACATGGATTCTCTGGCTTCCTTACGATTATGTGTTGTCTTGGTGGAAATGTTACTATAGCCTTGGCTTCTGAGCGAGGGAGCAAGGTTGTGTCTAGAAGCCAGAGGAATGTATGACACGAATAATTTTAATGTATTCATGTCATGCACTGCATCCCACTAATCCTGTCTGAGGTCTATGATAAGATTGAAGTGAAAAGCTTAATCACTTAAACACTAATTCAATGAATCGTATATTCAGGTGATCGAACCACAGAACCCAACGTAAACACTGATGAAGACTCACATTGATCCATTTATGAATGTGTGTATATATGTGTTAATATGTTTTGAGGAGTCGCTGTTCTGGTCCTATGGACATGTGATCTGAATTTTGCAGGAAAGAATAGTCAGAAGATTCCATCGAGCCGAACCAAACAACAGGAAACTTATGGGTAACCCAATGATAAGCTGCTTTTGACAATACCCATAATCTCAGTTGTTCTCCGACCGGAGAGTTTGATAAGACTATCTGAAGGTGGTACGCACCCCAACAAGGAATGGTGATTAGAGAAAATTGCTGGATTGATGCAGGTGAAGATGCATGCTCTATAAATAGTGTAAGTGTTTTTGTATGAAGGTGTGTATATGACGTACATATTTAGCAATCTTTTAGTTTGTGTACAGATCTGACAACCGATACGCAAATAAGCTGTCAATATGTATGGCACATTATGAAAGGTAGTAAGTTAGCAGAATAGTTTGCATGTCGGGCCAAACGTCTAGCGGCATTTCGTCCGTCTTTACGATCTGAGTTTAAATGCCCCCGGAGTCGACTTTGCGTTTCATCCATATGGAGTCAATAAAATGAGTACCGGTAGAGTACTGGAGTCGATGTAATTGACTTTTCCCTTCTCGAATTTTCTGGCCTTCTAAAATTTCAAACCATATGTATGTCACATTTTACTTGTACTTGTGACATTTTATTTGTACAGAAATTTATTATTTGCTTATATGATGGTTCAGTAACATAAAGCGTTAATCATGTTCTATGGAGACGAATGTGCTTCTTGAGGCCTGCTGGTGCCTTGCAAACCTTTTGGCAAATGAAACAAGTTGAGGACTCAGTTTGCTTGAGTGCTTGTGCATCATTTACTATCTGTTTTCTTGAGTCGACGGCTAGACCCAATTTGCTGGGTGTCACGAAAACCATATCTACATGTAAGGTTTCCAATTAGAGGAGCAGTGTTTTGCCAGCGTACCTGCATGCTTGCAGGAGGTTGGACCCGGTGATGGAGTCCACTTTGCCCAAATCTTTGAACTGGCGCTGGGTCCTGCATTCTGATACTTTGTTTTCCCTGGAAGAAAAGGGAATGATGCATCGCTTCAGATTGTCTTTTAGCTTGTCTTTCAAGCGCAAGTGTGGGTTTCCCACTGAGCTTCCTGTTGGGAATTGGTCAAAGAAAAGTTGGTTCGGAATTTTGATATCACAAACTCCAAGATTCAGCACCATAAAGCAATGTTGTCAACACCACCAACTTATACACATTAAATTCCACCTTTAATGATACATTGAAGATTATTTGTATATATATATATATATATATATATATATATATATGGGAGAATATACAAAAAATAACAACAGACGAGGACAGGTGGTGTAAATAACAAAAGTATATATTAGTATGACGCTCGGGAATACGGAAAGTATTATATATATATATTCATATATATATATATATGTATATATATATATATATATATGTGTGTGTGTGTGTGTGTGTGTGTGTGTGTGTGTACATATGTATGTATATTTATCAAAATGCCAATGTGTCAATCTTTTTCTCAGTTTTACAGTTTGATCAAATAACAAGAAAATGTTCTAGTCAGCATTAATTAAAGATACATTCATATTTAAATATTATATTTCATCCCCATTTAGCTTACACTTGCAAAGAAATATTATATTCGCTGTCGGAAATTTGAAAGTGAGTTTTCACAATTTAAGCTCTTAGTAGGAGAACGTAGTCTCGAGGATTTGTATGCCTCTGTCTCTAATTTTATTTTTATTATCACTAAAAGAAACTAATGGCACAAGTACATTGTATTAAATGCACGTAAGTCGACTACTTATTCTATAAATAGAAGAAGGTGAGTTGCCCTTGGTATCACGAGATGATTGAGACGTACACAAATTAGCAACTTGAAGTAACAATTTGATCTTGTGTAAACTAGAAAGAAACTTGGGAAATAAAAGAAAAGGGAAATTGACGGCATTATCAATTGATTGCATATCGGTTCAGTAGTCATTGACACCATCAACCTCTCACCATGTTATTCCATTTCACTATTTTAGTTTTCACTATTTAATATTTTAGACATAGCACATTTAACTACTTCAATGTTTCTCTAGTTTATTCACTATGCTGGAAAATGCTTGTAATTTCTTTGAGTAGATAGAAATTGCCACCACAGCTCCTATCCAACAACTGCCTCGTTTTTTCAACATCTCAAGGATGAAACTGTTTGAATGGGAAACGATACCTCATTCACCATATCCGCGAGACATTACACCATCTGATTATCATTTATCCCCAGTCTTCAAAATCATTTGGACGGAAAAAATACGAATTCTGTAGACGAGATCAGAACAGTACTGGAAGGGTATTCCTCGTCGCAGACAAGTGAATTTTGGAAGAAGTCCCTTGCAAGTCTACCTGGCAGATGGAAGGGCATTGTAGAAAATGAAAAAGTGTACATTTTAGATTAAAAAAGAACTTTGTTTATCTTGATTTTGAAAAATAAAAGAGTTATAAAAACAACCCATTATTCATGGGATGACCCAATAATTAAGTAATAAATACGAGAGAAATTGGAATGAGGTAACGAGCAGGGTGGTCAATCTCATCCATAAATGGGCTGAAAGGAAACTCTCCCTGAAAGGACGGGCGGAGGTGGCGAATGTGTATATCGCATCCGTCACCTTTTACCGCCTAACCGTCGTGCCTTGTCCTGATTCGTGTCTGGTCAAGTTTGTGCGCTTGCTCTTCCGCTTTTTGTGGAAGGGCCTGGGCCCGCTGGTTACACGCTCTGTCTGCTGTCAACTGCAGCTAAGTGGGGGATGGGCATGTCTTGGCTAAAAATGCGCAGACATGCGCTAAGAACGAGATATTTCTGGTTCTACCTAGACGGTGAAAATGTGTAGTCACCTTTCGCCAAACTAGTCTTCCAACAGTTCACGTCTTTTAGCGAAATGAACTCTTGGAACAAACACAAACCTAGGCTGGTTGCCTGGCAAGCAGAATGCCGTCAGGTCCTATCGCTTCTCTGCCAAACGAGAAACGTGTGCGGCGGGGGTCAGTCGCTGACAAGTGCGATAACGCCCTGGGAGTGACCCTAGACTTCGATGACGGTCAACTTGCCAGTCGGTTCTGGTGGAATTTCGGGCCTGTTACCATGGATAACTACCAGAAATCCCTGACTTGGCAGTGCTACCGAAGAGCGCTGGCTGTTTGAGATAAATTCTTTAGGCATGCGGTCATGTCTGAGATGCGAGCAGAGCAAGGAACCTGTTCTGCACGCGATCGCACAGTGACTGCTGATTTCGGAACTATAGGTTTATGTCAAACACCTACTCTGGGAGGTGCACAGTTGTCAACGGAGACCATCAAGGTTGTTCCGCTTCCTTCCTTCAATAAGGAAAGGCCGGCAGCTTTTTTTTCTTTTTGTTTGGTGGTTATAGCAAAATAGGTCATTTGATTGACACAAGTAAAAGCCATAAGGCCGGCAACTTTCTCTCTGGCATTGGTGTAACCAACTACTACATCAACTAAAACGAACACTAAAGCTGGAGAAAGAGTTGCTGCTACCGCGCATAGTTGTAACCAGATGCATGCAAGTGATACGCCTGTTACGTATGAGTGTGGGCGGCTTGAACGCGAACCCTTGAGTTTCCTTTGCGAGAGCAGTGTTGGAGCATGGCTTGTTGGGGCTCCATGCCCTGCGTTACATACTATATCCCCCATTCCGCTATTTCCATTATTTTGTCATAATCTCTAACCATTCACATATTCATTTGTTTCACTTTGTTGTATCTATTCGACCATTTCACCCTATAGTCCCGACCCCTCCTCGTCTGTCCTGTATTTTCCCTCTATGTGTGGCCCTTTGTGGCAAATAAAGAATGAAATTTCTTGCCGAACGGACGTGTATTTTTTACGTTTGTAAGTTTTGTAAATTCCTATTACCAAAGTGTGTTTATAATTATTATTGTTGAATTTTCTGCGTCCCGTAACTGAATCTGCTTAGCCGGAGAGGTGTCGCATCCAAACTTCCCTCTTTTAGGGGCGATTTTTACCTTCGTTTATTTGTATTTTTGCAACACAATTAATTTTTTAGTCATGGCTTCCAGCCTCGGTGAAGGTTACGCCCACCGAGGTGAAGTGACCAACGAACTGTTCCCGTCTCTCCCCTGTTGCGAGCAGGAGGAGGGAAATGATCTACTTCCGAAAAGATATACAACGGATATTTTCAAAGACAACTCGAACAACAAAGTTAAGGACCTCAGGAAAGATTAATTTAAACTAAACAGTCGCGGTTTCGCATCAGCAGCGCGAGTGAAACAACAATCACTTATGGGTGGTAGCAGCTGTGCTGCTCGACATTGAGGACAAAATAAACAAACTACAAATTACCAAACAGCACGAACAGAACTAGTTGGCTCGTGGCTAGTGGTGTCTCTACGTCCAACCCAGCATGCTCTGTCTTTCGGAGTATTACCTTGTTAATCTCATTTATATCTAAAATTTTCAAAGTTCACACTTGTTATCACTGTTTAGATACCGTCACTTTGTTATTTCGTTTTGCTAGCGATTGTATGTATGGCCCTCACTCTGTCTGTCCTGTACTGTCCCTCTGTGTAAAGCCCTTAGTGGACAATAAATAATTGAATTGAATTTGTTGCTGAACAACCACACAGATGATTTGTTTGTAGTGGTCAAATGTTTGTGTATACATAAGCTCACTCCCTCCATCAAATCGACATGACCTGTACAGGTGCATTATGCGCCACATGTTAGATGCGGAAATGATCGCAGAGCAACGGGAAATGAAGTGCTTTGCTCAAGAACACAACGCAACACCCGGTCTAGGAATAGAAACCACCATCTCGCAATCGTCAGTGTAAGACCCTAACCACTAAGCCATGCGCCTTCACACACACACACACGCACACACGCACACACATACACACACAAACACACACACACATACACACACACACACACACACACACACACACATAGATAGATATAAATGCACCTACATATATACTGTTGTATAGTGTGACTAATATTGAATTACAAAAATAGGATATTTTCAAACATTGAATGACTATGTTGATTCATCTGGGTAAAATAGAAATCCGAGGAGTCAAAAAGTGGTTGAGAACCACTGACTTAACAGATCGTGTTTCATGAAGAACAGAACGAGTGGGGGATGTCAGCCAGTAGCCTCCAACGAACAGCACTACATCTATAATTAAACATTTTCTTTTTATCACAAGAAATTATTACAGCATTGTATTAAAGCAAGATAACTCATAAATATATTTAGGGAGTTATTTCCCTTGCACTGTTCAAATGCTGATATATCAGTTTATCTTTTTCTCTTGATAAAATTTTTCTCTTCCTATGGCAGACACATGCAACTGATACTTATATGGCAATTTTGCAAAATTGTGTTGTTAAAGAATTGAAATGTCTTAGCAATTTTCAAGTGCAGTAGTGAGCTAATAAAAACAGATAAAATTTTGATTGAGTATTTCATAGGTGTAGGCGTAGTTATTTGGTAAGAAGTTTACATTTCACTGAACCACACGGCTCCTGCTTCAGTACCACCTTGTTGCACCCTGCTCAAGTGTGTTTTACTATATCCTCGGATCAGCCAAAGCGTTGTCACTGGCTTTGCAGACGGAAACTCACAGAAGCCTGTCGTATACAAATACACAGACACATATATATACATACACACACACACACATACATGCATACATGCATACATACATACATACATACATACATACATACATACATACATACATACATACATACATACATGTGTATATCTGTGTATGCGTGTATTGCCTTAGATTTATTTGTCTTAATCAAGTGTGGCTCTATTTTATTTTATTCTTTTATACGATCCAGTTTTTTGTTTGACTGCGGTCATACTGAAGCAGTGTCTTTGGGAAAGAATCGACCCCGGGACTTATTCTTTGTAAGCCTAGTACTTATTCTATGTCTTTTTTTTTCCGAAACGCCAAGTTACTGGGACATAAATACACCAACACCGGTTATTAAGCTATGGTAGGAGGGAAAAAAACAGTAAAAATATCGCAATTAAAAACATTCACTTAATATATGTAAATACTGCAAGTGTTTTTCATTAAATATATCTCAGAATGGAAAATAAGTACAGACGCGCGCTCACAAACACACACACAGCACGCACGCACACACACATTTATGTATGTATCTATGTATGTATGTATGTGTGTTTGTAAATAAAACTGTCTCACGAATGGGGAGGTGAAACTCTGAGTATCAGTTTTTTTAATATTTTTACTGCTTTTTAGTAAAACATACTACTCTACTTCCGGTATTGGAGTACAATTTTTTCCACCTTGTTTTACATTTATGTGCTTACTCTGGTATATATATATATATATATATATATATATATATATATATATATATATATATTTATATATAAATATATAAAAGATAAACAAGAGTGAAAAAACTACAGAAGGCTTGTGTTGCATGGTTAAAGTATATATTTAAATCGTTATGTTAGAAAAAATGTTATAAAATTTTGAGTATAGAAACATTGTATACTCAAAAATGGAGTTCTAGATAGAGGAAGGTAATCAGGGATTTTTTCCGGTATAAAGGAGATACTCCCTGATTACCTTCCCCTATCTAGAACTCCATTGTATACACCGGAGCGAAGACATGTTACGATACAGGGAGAGAAATTTGAAAAGAAAATACGAAACCGGTTATTTCTCGAAATACAATGTTTCTATATTCAAAAATTTATAACATTTTTCTAACATAACGATTTAAATATATACTTTAACCATGTAACACAACCCTTGTGTAGTTTTTTCACTCTTGTTTATCTTTTATACATCCAACCACGTGCTTTCACATACCAACTTTCTAACACACACACACTCACACACACTCACACACACACACACATATATATATATATGTATATATATATATATATATATATATATATATACGATGGGCTTCTTTCAGGTTGCGTCTACCATGTCTACTCACAAGGCTTTGGTCTGCCCGAGGCTATAGTAGAAGACACTTGCCCAAGTTTCCACGCAGTGCGATTGAACCCGGAACCGTGTGGTGGGGAAGCAAGCTTCTTACCACACAGCCATGCGTGGGCCCATATTCAATACTCTTGTTTTTTCGAATTATAATAGTGATGTATTTTATTTCGTTTTTTGTAACTATACATGAGCAGGGGTGGCTCTATGGCGGCGAGCTGGCAGAAATGTTAGCACGCCGGGCGAAATACTTAGTGGTATTTCGTCTGCTATTACGTTCTGAGTTCAAATTCCGCCGAGGTCGACTTTGCCTTTCATCCTTTCGGGGTCAATAAATTAAGTACCAGTTACGCATTGGGGTCGATGTAATCGACTTAATCCCTTTGTCTGTCTTTGTTTGTCCCCTCTATGTTTAACCCCTTGTGGGCAATAAGGAAATAAGAAGCTTCCACTCCAACTACATTGCCCCGAGTTCAGTCCTACTGCGTGGTACCTTGGGCAGGTGTCTTATACTCTAGCCTCGTTCCAACCAAAGCCTCGTCAGTGGATTCGGCAGGCAGAAACTGAAAGAAGCCGTCGAATATATATATATATATATATATATATATATATATATATATATATATATATATATATATATATATATATATATATCTGTGTGTGTGTGTCTCTTTGTCCTCCCGCCATCGCTTAACAACCGATGCAGGTGTGTTTATGTCCCCGTAACAGAGCGGTCCCGCAAAAGGTTCCGGTAGAATAAGTACTAGGCTTTCAAAGAATAAGTCTTGCGGGCGATTTGCTCGACTAAAACCCTTCAAGGCGGTGCTCCAACATGGCCGCAGTCAAATGACTGAAACAAATAAAAGAGTAAAACAATACAAACAAGCACTCATATTTTAGCTTTTAACTTTTACCAGTTTCAGTCATTTGACTTCGGCCATGCTGGGGCACCGCGTTGAATTTTTATCAAATGAATCGACCAGTAGGACTTATTTTTAAGTCTGGTACTTATTTTATCGGGCTCTTAGCTGAACTGCTACGTTAAAGAGATTTAAGCACACGAACGCCGGTTGTCCGAAGAGGAGCGTCTGCTCGAAACTTTAAACTATCTTTCTTTCCTTCCCTGAGCGTCTGCTAATACTTTACATATACCACGTCCTCGCGTTTTTGTGGGGGTTTTTTCGTGTGACTGTACTTTTTTGGATTGACTATATATATGGCGGTTATGATAAATAGCATGCTTACCAATCATATGATTCCGGGTTCAGTCCCACGGTGTGGCACCTTGTATGTGTGTGTATATGTCTGTGTGTTTGTGTTTGTCCTCCCAACATCGCTTGACAACCGATGCTGGCGCGTTTACATCCCAGTAACTTACATCGGCAAAAGGAAACGATAGAATACGTACTATGCTTACAAAGAATAAGTCCTGGGGTCGATTTTCTCGACTAAAGGCGGTGCTCCAGCATGGCCGCAGTCGAATGGCTGAAACAAGTAAAAGAGTGTGTACATATACATATATACATATACATATATATATATATATATATATATATATATATATATATATATATATATAAACAAATAGTAAATGAGTATATGCATATATACGTACAGGTATGTGCATACCGACATCCACCTGTATGTATAGGTGCATATCTGGGTACAGGACATTGCAAACAAACGTAGACGAGAACACACGAGCCACATAGAGGACATTCTACTTCATCAGCTACCCACGTTTTAACACCGGCGTATCGACGAGCTTCGGGCAGGACGCATCGTTAAAACGGCTCGTCCCATGGATCGCAGATTAAATTTGTATACGCAAATTAAATCTAGCCATGGAGGAATGTAGTGGCGGACAAAAAACAAGACAGGAAAACAAACAGAAAAGGCTTTACGGCCAGACGAGAAAAATTATGTGTGTATGAACGCGATGAGGCACGGAACCGAGAGAGACAAAGTGGTGGCGTGCGTTGCTTGGCGAAAGCCAAGGAAGGAAAGGATTATTGACCGGAAGCATGTGACCATGCCGGTGTAAAGGGTTGAGAGAGAGTGGTAGAGGGAGAAAGAGAGGGAGGAAGTAGAAGAATAGGTGAGCAACGAGAGGAAAAGAGAAAGAGAGGAAATACGAGGGGGAAAAGGAGATACGTAGTAGTAACAGAGGAAGAACAAGAGGGGTAAGGCGAGATACGTAGTAGTACAGAGGAAGAACGAGGGGGGGGGGGAGGGGGAGAAAGGAAATAGATAGAGTAGCGTCGGAGGATAAGTTTACGAAAACTACTTACAATTTTTGTGAGACGCTGCGTTCAATCATGTAAAAACAAATAGTAAATGAGTATATGCATATATACGTACAGGTATGTGCATACCGACATCCACCTGTATGTATAGGTGCATATCTGGGTACAGGGCTTCTTTCAGTTTCCATCTACCAAATCCACTCACAAGGCTTTGGTCGTCCCGAAGTTATAGTAGAAGACACCTGCTGAAGGTGCCACGTAGTGGGACTGAACTCGGAACTATCTGGTTGGGTAGCAAGCTTACCACACAGCCACGCTTATATGCATGCAAACGTACGTACATACATACATACATACATACATACATACATACATAAGTAATTGTGTGTGTGTGTGTGTGTGTGTGTATGTGCTGTGCGTGTGTTTGCGCGCGCGTAACTGTACTGATTTTCCATTCTGAGATATATTTTATGAAAAACACTTGCAGTATTCATATAAATTAGGTCAATGTTTTTAATTTTCCTTTACGGAGACAATACCTCTTAATTGATATCTAATGAGTTTCATAGAAATCCTTACTGAAGAGAGTTAGTGCGCTAATTAGGAGATGCTGTGTAGAACTGTCAATTAGTTGCACGATATTTTAGGGAAAAAAAATTCTCCTGATTTGTTGACTCAGATCGGAAAGTAAGCCGTTTACCAAATTCAGAACGCATTCCTTTCATTCTTTCATTCTTTTTTCCCTTCATTCTTCTTCTTTTCTTCTGCAACCTTACTGGCTCACATGACCACTTGACCACAGCGTTCTCCTGTTTTTCGAGGGTTTAAGTGGCCGGTAGGTCGAATAGGACGCCAATCCGCACAGTATTAACTGTAGCTATAACTGGTAATTTGAGTGGAGTGGAACGCAGAAGAATGAGATGATTAATTGATGACACAGTACATCAATCCCTCTCCAGAAATCCTATGGGAACAACTGAAAACCGCCATCCTACAGACCTCTGCAGAATTTCATGTGTTTACGAAGAAAAAGAACAAGGACTAGTTTGACGAAAACGATGTACTGATCTAGGAATTATTAAAGAAGAGGTCGGCCCACCAAACACACTTGGCACAACCGTCCTGCCCAGAGAAGAAAGCGGCCTTTTGCCAACCCTGCAGCTATCTGCAGCGCAAACTCTGTGAAGTTCACAGAAGGTGTGGTGAACTAACCTCGCACGGAGAACCCAGCTGTGCGCTGACTCTGACGACTACAGAAGTGTCTACGAAGCTTTCAAGGTAGCTTACCGTCAAACACATCAAGTCCAGAGTCCCCTCCGCAGCTCAGATGGTCAGGCGCTTCTCACAGACACAGCATCTATCCTCAACTGCTACTCTGAATACTTTCAGGCCCTCTTCAATGGAAACCGAGGTTTTCAGGAAAACGCATTCGTCTACATCCAGCAGCAACCATATATATGTATATAGACTTATATACATATATGCTTATAAAATGAGAATGTTCCAAAATATGAATCAACCATGATTTAAATAAAGGTCTCCATGCTGTTAAAATAAGAGAATTTTTCTATTTATTGAGTTGGCGCTAACAATTGATAACAAAATAATTTCAGTCATGTAATGGATGCTCTCAGAAACAGTGCAAAGCAAAATAAAAATTTGGTGGCAATGAAGACGAAGAGGAAGAACATGAATAGACATGAAATTGAAAGAAAAGCTATGAATGTGTTGGAAATGATGCCGTTGTTGTATGCGGAAGAATACAGAATGGAACTAGTTTAAACGTATATTTACTCAAAAATTATACCTATATAGAAAACAGCTTATTCAGCATACGAAAAGGAAATAACATTTCGTCGCCTTTTCGGTTAATTGTCTGGCAAATACTTGGTTTTATGAAAAGAATATGTGTGAAAAACAGTGATGCTGCGTAATCGCTATTGTTACAAAACTGTATTCACAACTATTGTTAGAGAATACACGCGCTCGCACACACACACACATTTATATGCATATCGATTTATCAATAAAAGAAAGAGAACCGTATTGCTTGGGTGTTAATTAGCAGGTAGTTTTACTGATGACTAATAGTTACATTTGTATAATAAGATGTTACACATTAGGAACGGGATACCACTATGATTTAAATAAGACATAAACAAGAGTATACAATATATATAATCGTGTACGACAGAAGTTAGATATAAGACAGAAGGGTGAAGGTAAAGAAGGTTGACCAAGCTGATTTAATCGAAGATAACCCCAATACTGTCGCGTTCGTTACCTAGACGTTCGCGAAACCACAGTAACTACGAAACAATTGGCATAACCAGGAAAAATTAACCCAACTGATGACTCAATCCAGACATTTGTGGTCCCTCAAGAGCCAAACAGAGATCTAACTGGAATGTCTTCGCCTCCTAGAGGTTGCTACTATCTGACCTCTTATTGCTGTAGTCTCTTTTCTAATAAATTTTCTCTTTTAACCAATATCATGTAATTGTTTATGCGTTGTTGGTAGCCAGGACGGTTGGTTACAGTCGTCTCACAAGCCAGGTTATCAAAGCTAGTCTGCTTCCGAGTTGACTTCAGGTGATCTTTTTAGCATCGAAGAGGGACCTCTCTTTGTCTTTTCCCAGTTGCCAGCTCACTGAAGAGGATTTGACGAGCAAGTCGTACATCGTTCATTTTGGTAGCATGTCTGACTCATCGAAGACGATATTTGACGATTATGGATTCGATGCTCTGGATATTCGCTCTTTTCATGACGGACTTATTGGAGACATAGTCAAAACACTTGATGTTCAAGAGAGAGCAAAACTTCAATTGATGAAAGCTTTCGAAGTTTTTGATATCACGACGATACAAAGTCCATTTCAGAACCATATAAGAGCATGGAAATGACAACAGCTTGGTAGACCATACTTTTCGTTTTCAAAGTCAAGTATTTGTTTTTGAATACACATTTTGTTAGTTTACCGAAAGTTGAGTGAGCCGATACGGATCTTCATTTGACATTCGTGCAGCAATGTCGATGTTGAGCCTGGCGAGTTCTTTAGAGACGTGGTCAGTTCGGCTTTCGGGTCTGTCAGTTTCTATGGTTAAAGCATAGAACGAAGAAGCAGGAAAGCAAGACGAGCAGTAGAAACAGAAAATATAAAGTCGTACAAAGGAAGGAAACTGATTGCGTGGGTTTGATTGAGGTAGATGAAGACTTACAAGGGGTGACCCACGGGCTGTGATTTCAAGACCCTCCTCTGCTGCACATAAGGCATGAAACTCGCGGGAACTGGAAACGAAACTCCAACGGACTACTGCAGGTTCTAAGTTAAGGTTTAATCGCGCCTTCTACCTGACATTTCCTTCATCCGCCGACATAAATCGTTGAGCACATGTAGCCATGACAATATGAGAGGCTCTTCTTCCGCTTCTTCCGCTGTTGGAGAATTACCAGTTGATGGAGGGAGTCAGATGTTGTTTTTAGATCTACTGGGAATACATCGCACCCTTCACAAGGAGACATGCTCAAAGGGATGTGTCGCTTTAGTCAGTGACATACCAACCATAGCCCGGGAGAGTAGGGGGTACATGGTCACCCGTTTCTGGCTCCACATGGAGACAGCCCAGACCATGTGTGTATGTATGGAAGGATGGAACTCTGTGTGTGTGTGTGTGTGTGTGTGTGTGTGTGTGTGCGTGTATTATACACACATGTAAGCAAGTACATATCTATATCTATGTAGCTCTTACACACTCAAACATATACGTAAACTGGCACTCCGTTATGACAACGAGGGTTCCAGTTGATCCGACCAACGGAACAACCTGCACATGAAATTAACGTGCAAGTGGCGGAGCACTCTACAAATACGTTTACCTTTAACACAGTCCTGAGCGAGATTCAGTGTGTATGACAATTCTGGCCCTTTGAAATACAGGTACTACTCGATTTAGCCTGCTGAGTGAACTGGAGTAACGTGAAATAAAGTGTCATGCTGAAGGACACAACAAATCACCGGAAACTGAACTCACGACCATACGATCGTGAGACGAGTACCCTAACCACTAAGCCACGCACTTTCACAAATATACATGCTTATACACACCACACACACACACACACACACACACACACACACACACACACACACACGCTTGTTGCTTAATATATGGATCCTTAGAATCGTGTGTCTATCACAGAAAGCTCTTCTGGCAGATTTGACTGGCAGAGTACATAGAAATCCAATACAGTAGAGTATAATGCAGAATTCTATGCCGCTGCATAGAATTTATTTCATAAAAAGTATACAAACCATAAAAAAAGTCAGGAGACTTGAAAGGTAAATATTTTTATTTAACCACTTACGATACTTAGGACTACGGCCGTTTCGCAGCCTTCATCATGTAATAATAATTTTAGTGCTTAATAAATTTTCTTTACATATCTGAACTAGTATACATGTTGAGCATATATTTACAAATCACTGAAGACAAAGAAAGCTAGCTCATCAGATCACCAGAACATCGTGGCTACATCAATTCTTCAAGTCCAAGTTCATATACAAAATTTTATCTTTGTATATAAAATGTATGGGAGACTGATATGAGATAAAATTAATTTGGTATGTTCATTAAAATAATATATTTTCTTTGTTTCATATCAATTGCAGTGATGGATCTAAATTTATAAAATTGGTCATCCTTAATGTTAACAAGAAAATGGAAAAGATAGGAGAGGAAGAAGTCACAGTAAATAAAACAAATTTAAAAAGTATATAAATCTATATTAAAGAGTAATATAAATAAATTCAATGGCTATATTCTAACGATGTTTTTTTTTTTTCTATTTAAATATCAGATCAGTTGCCTGTCATATATAATCACGGATTATTTCTTAAATTAAAGCACATTCAAAATTAGTGTTTTCTTAATAATTTCTTAGTTTCATACTGTTTAGATTTCTGCATCACCTTTTTAATACAAATATATTTTTTCATCTTCTGATGTAAGTTTATAATTTATAATCCCACTTTATTCATGCTATTAAAACTAATTATACAATAATAAGCAGTACCATCTAAGGCCTGGGTTCTCTGGGCAATTGCTTAAGGACCCAACAGTCTAGGGGCTGAAGTTAACCGTGGTGACATTTGAACTCAGAACGTAAAATCAGTCGAAATACCTCTAAGCATTATGCCCAGTGTGCTCGCCGCTCTAAATAATTCGAATTGTTATTTGTTGAAGGACATTAACAGAAAAGTTTGTCTAAAATATATCATGAGCTGTAAGAGAGAACCTTCGGTAAACATCAGAGTTCTCGAATTCAGTTTCAAAGATATTTGCAATAACTAATGCAACTTGTTGCAGTCATTTCAAAATAACGCTAAATAAATAGAAGGAATGTAGTAAGTATTGCAAAATCACAAGAAAAAAAGAGAGAAAAATCCACGGGAGATAACTTTAAAATTTGTAATTACCTCCCTCACACTAGAATGTTTAGATGAAAATAGACCTATTGCTGTTTGTATTTTAATCTAAAATAAAATAAAGAGTCTAGTAAATGAGGAGCATGGATCTAAGCTTGGGTCATAATATTATTTAATTGTCAGACGCACATTCTTCCTCATTTATACTACATTTTTTCCATATAGTTCATAGTCGTTAATATATTGCAAACATGGCGGCGAGCTGGCAGAATCGTTAGCACACCTAACAAAATACTTAGCTGCATTTCATCCGTTTGCACGTTCTGAGGTTCAAATTTCGCCGAGGTCGACTTTGCCTTTCATCATTTCGAGTCGATAAAATATGTACCAGTTAAACACTGGGGTCGATGCAATTGACTTAGCCCTTCCCCCAAACCTGGTGGCTTTGTGACAAAATTTGAAACCAATATATCGTGAACATGATGTTCAAAGCCAGCTAATCAAGTTAAATACAGAAAAACTTATAGTTTGCCTTACATAATCGTAGTCAGTACGGGAACTTTATTTTTAAAGAATATACGTGGAAAATCCAGCAGACATCAGCAAACGAAAGAGGTAGTTTTTATATAAACCGACAACAGAGTAGTCTCTAAATGGTTTCTCAAGTTGTTAGAAATAGAAGCCACATTTCCTCTAAAACGTATCCTGCCATCTTCAAAGTTTGACTCTACATATAGTAATGTAAGGTCATGAGTGGGCCGTCGTTGCTTACAGGTTTAACTAGTTCAGAACTAACTTGAAACTAAAGAACTGTATTCTGCTGTGCTTCAGCTAAATACCGTTTCCATTTGTCAGCGAAATATACAACTAGTGTTGACAGAACGTTCTATATAATCTCTGTTGGGATTAATTTCGTTAAGTCTGTCGAATCGCTAAGTTAATACTTCACAATCAAGGTGTTAAATACTACTGAATCATTTATAATTCATACAGTTAGATCTACTGTATAATTTATTATATATACATTTGTTCCGGGGTATTGAAGGTTGCAATACCACCTCTTAACCACTATTGTTCCCAGGTCTACTCTGACCCGGATCAATACCACTTGTCAGGCCCCCAGTTATGGCAGGAGCATATAACAACCCGAATCAGGGTACGTTAAAATTTGGTGTGCAGGATGGTGGATGGATGTAAAATACTCCGGCAAATTGAGCGAATGAAGAGACAACAAACTGTCAGTGGCCAAGATCAATCAATTCAGTTACTGAAATACTGCTATGATATGTGATAATGGTGAACGTAGATGAGATATTTCGACTAGCGGAAGAGCAATGTGACTAAAATCCAGGCCACATATCCATGCCTCATCGTTCCAACGAGGCTTCTGCTGTGGTAAAGTTACACTGGTCCAGGAGAATCACCTGACTTAGATGATTCACCCAATAATACAGTTTGATTGCAAATAAGCTTTGTTATATCGAGCCACACCATAACCATGTGTATACTCATAGTTTTGCCTTATATACTTGTTTATGTATGATTTGATTGTAGTGAAGCTGTTATTGGCTTGGTTGCAGTTAATTCGTTATTGTAGCATCGATAAATTCATATCACCATAATTTGATATGGTAAATATAGAGTCCACATCAGGTAAAGATATAGTATGATTACTATGAAAATGTATAGCGATTCAATGCTGCATCGTCGATAGATTCACATAACCATGGCCTGCTGTGGCATACGTAGTGTAAATCTGACAATGATACAAATGTTGGCAAGTGAATATCTTCACAAGATATCTTGTAAAGCAATTTTATTTTACTAATTATATTAAAAAACCCCAAAAAACGCCATATCTGTTCAAAGGTCGCAAGTATAGTAATAAGTTCACTTTGCAAATTTTTTTTTCCTTTTTTTTTACACACGCACACATACAAATAAATGAATCTATCTGTCTATCTATCTATCTATCTATATATCTATCTATCTATCTATCTATCTATCTATCTATCTATCTATCTATCTATCTATTTGTCTGTCTGTCTATCTGTATGTCCGTCAGTCTGTCTGCGCGCACGCGTGTGTGTGTTGGGTGGTTGAGCATGTATTCATGCATTCATGCGTGTAAATATATGAATTGGCTAGTAGTGCATAATCTTTTTCATGCGGAAGGTGACTTGATAATAAAGAGCACAACAGAAAGTGCTATTAAAGTTATAATCTTTCTAGGAAAGAAAGAAGAGTTACTCCCTATAGCAGATGTCACCCGCGCATAAGTACAATAAAAAACAAAAAGGAAATAATTCGTTGCTGTCCTCACGATAGCAAAATATTTATAACAACATAATGGTCACAGTCTTCAGACTAGACTACGGAGAACATCAGCACAAACTCAACTGACAAAGTTGAAAATATTGATTTTTAGGTTGAAGTATTGCACAGGTGGCACTTTGTGCTATGTTGGGATAGGAATCGAACATGAATGGCTCCCGAATCAGGCTGTAACTCAAGAATTATCTTGACAGTCATCAGGAGCTGTTGGAACTGACAATATGAATGGATTTTGCACGATATCCAACTACTCACAAGAAACTTCTGGAAAATAATTCATTCTTCAGTGCTGTCAAATGCTGCATAATTCCATTTTCTGCAAATTTCAGAAACATTTGGTCTTCATTACCTGCAGCGATAATTGATGACATTTTCTCAAATATTGCAAAATTTCTAATATTGACGTTTTTGTTTCAAATTTCTAGTTTGCACATGAAGGCTTTCGAGTAATTGTCAGTTCTGTCAAATGGAGAAATTCTTAACTCACGATAAAATAAATACATGAGTTAAAATCTAGGAATGGAGTACACCAACAAGGCTAAATTTCAATGAGTGAAACCAGTAAACGAATAAAACTAATAAGTATATGTTACGGAAGCAATAAATCAAAAAGACGAGTTAGTGAAATATCGAAGGAATTTATTATGAAGAGCAAACTTTAGTGTTCCAATAGAAAGTAAAAAGAGACAAAAGGATTGTTTGCTTGACCAGA
>NC_142942.1:36003710-36008710 GCF_046866305.1 Octopus bimaculoides
ATATATATATATATATACATATACAGACACATTCACATGTACTTATGCGAAGTATACAGAAATACACACACATATATATATATATATATATATATATATATATATATATATATATATATATATATATATATATATATATATATATATATATATGCTTACAACGAATGTAGACTCATTACATGTTATTTCAATGAGCAGAAAATCGAGTTGATCAACAACTGAAAAGTCATCGCTTAGACCAACGGAGATCCGTTTCCTTCTATTCTTCCCTCACTCCTCTGCCCACACTGACTTTTATTACCTAAAGTACTTTCAACGAATTAATTCCGATATGAATGAAAATCCGGAATAACTAGTAATAGGTGCATTATGATTTATAGTCCCTTATCTACCCCTGTTTATAAACTTAAGATAACCTGTTGGTTTTCTCATAGAAACGTTTGAAAGAAAGAGGGAGAGAGAGAGAGGGAGAGAGAGAGAGAGAGAGAGAGAGAGAGAGAGACAGACAGATAGAAAGAGAGAAAACGAGAGAGATATAGAAAGAGAGAGAGAGAGAGAGAGAGAGAGAGAGAGAGAGGATTTAGTAATGCAATACAACGAAATGAAACAAAACACTTCAACATTAACGGTAAGTTTTGAAGCATTTGTGATTGATATTATCTGTCAGCTATATGTACATATATACTTACATACATAATACATACATACATACATACATACATACATACACGCATACATACTTATAGACAGATACACATACACGAGCATGCACACACATGCATATACACACACGCACGCACACGTATACACACATGTATGTCTGTGTATATATCCAGATAGACAGGATAGATCGATAGATAGAATCACACACACACACACACATATGTATATATACATACATATATGAATGTATGTATAGACATATTTGTATACATGTATGTATACGCACACACACACACACACACGCACGCACACACGCACACACACACATTCCTTCGAAACCTCTTTGGTAATTTATATGGATTGGATGAGATAGGAAAATCAGTGTGGCTAATGTATTAATCAGTGGACCATGAAATTGGGGACTTAAGCTAAAGTAAAGCCTTTTCCAGTTGATCGTCAACTCACTGTAAAACACTGGACGTCCAGAAATATGTGCAAGTGGACGTCAACGTCAGTTTTAAGTAGATACGTCGTAAAGAATGTTTTCTCGGATTATAATGTTTTACTTGATGGTTGTATAAGATTGTTGTCAAGGGTACTCTTAAAAAATTCTTAATATAGTTTGAAATCTCAAACTTAAGTATTTTCGAAACATTCATTTCTTTCTCGGCTATATGAATGTTATAAAGTGCCATATGAGCATGGAATAGAAACCAGATTACATACTGAATTATGTCTTTTCCAATACAAATTATCGACACGAAAATCTGATAACTTTTAGTCCATTGTAAGCCGTTGAATATACAATTTTATTAGAGCTATTTCTTATTGTCGACATTTTAAGAATGGAAGGAATAAGAAGTCAGCATCCGCGGCCGTGTGGTAAGAAGCTTGCTTCCGTATAGCGTCTTGGCGGTGCGACGTTTTTTGTTTAATGGAAGGGTATTGCATAATGAATTACGAAAATTTGAGTTCTTCTTCAAACTTTATGTCGTCTGAGGAAGAATTGGTGAAATGTTTAAAGAAGATTGACACAGTGGTGGAAACGCGGAATTATGCTGCAGCGGCAAAGGGTAAAATGGAGGATATAAGTCTGGAAGAGCTGAGCAAGTTTAAAGAAATATTTGAAAGGGAGGGGAACGACGTGAAAGTGTTCCCCACCCGAAAGAAGTGTTGAAGGTTAAGGAAGAAAGAACGATTGTGTAGAGAACATACGCGATGGCAACAAGAAAAATAGTGGTGTCGGAGGCACAAGTTGAAGAAGCGTTGTGGCCAGTCTGGCAAGTGATGTCGTACCTTGCCAGAAGAAAAAAGATATTCCAGAAACTTAACGAAACACATAATGTACCCGATGCATAAAGAAAATAGCAGAGTGGAATCTAACAATTATAGGCCTATCTCTCTTAGTGGGTCCTTATAGAGCCCAGTTCATGATGATAAAGTAAGAGAAAAACGTTGTCACACTTACATCTACAGCTTGAGTGCAGTCTCTGGGATGGAATGTATTCAGGACCTAGAGGCACTGGTGGTGGACCGAGTAGAGTGGCGTTGGACTTTGTTGCTGCGGTCCGGGTTCGAACGCAGCCATAGTAATAAATATCTCTCTAACCTCACATGTCAGCAAGGTCATGAAACGCATTGTCAGGATGTGATATACCTCGATTTTGCCATGGCCTTTGATAAGTTTGATCATGGAATGATATGCCACAAGCTACAGAGTGTCGTTACATGACTTCTTGAAAGGCAGAAGCCAGGCTCTACCAGCCAATGGGACCCTTTCTAAAGAGAGAGTAATAGAGTGTGGAATGATTCAGGGAACTACCTCGGGGCTGCAGCTGTTTATGAAGGTTCTTTTGAACATGTTATCAGTTACCACATACAAATACACTTCCTAGCTATGTCGACAAAACAAAAGTAGTAGGAGCAGTCAAGTAACCTCTCGATGTTAATCTTCAAAGGGAAAACCATTTATATTTGGGGTGAAGAAAACAACAAACAATTTAATGCCGGAAAATTCCAAGCCCTCCACTATCAGACAGTTTGTGCTAACGTGCTGCAACAAAGATACAAGGAGCAGCAAACCCCGAGTTAAGTACAGTGCATGATCAGAGATTGAAACGAGCAACGACGCCTCATTTCACGTGCATATCATCAAGATGACGAATGACTGGATGTATTCTGAGAACTTTCAGAACAAGGAACCAGGAAACTATTGTAGTTCTATAGAGAACATTTGTCCTCAGACGCCTGGACTACTGCTCTCAACTGTGGTCACCCCTCTTGGAAGATTGCATTGATGGAACAGCTAAACTATTGAGAGAGGTTGAAAGAGCTACCAGTCTACTCACTGGAACGAAGACGAGAGAGATATTCAGTGATATACATATGTTATATCTCTGAAGGGTCAGTACCAAACTTTGGCATTAAGAGCAATATCAGCCCCCGAACTGGACGTTACTCCGTTGTCAGAAAGGTTCCAACCATCCCATAAAGCGCCATATACTGCAATGTCTTGGTTATTTGATACCTTGCCAAAACACGAGAGATAGATTGCCCGGGAGTGGGGTGGATGCTTCCAATAAACAACTTGATTTCCTACTGATACCGAAACACTGTGAGCCATTCGAAGAAACAGTAACCGCAACTTTAAGACCAGAAGGAGAAATTTAAAAAATGTAATTTGGAATGTGGTACGCAAATTACCGGTAACCCTAGAAGACATAAAGCGAAATACAGTAAAGGACAAGTTCATAACAGAAGTGAAAAGAGCACTGTGGTCAGGAAAAGTAAATAGGAACAGGATTTGTGCGAAACGAAACCAAGACATGAACCTATACTCAATTTGTGATGGCGTACTAATGTATGCACAAAATCTAGTGACACCCGAAACACTACAAAAGAAAATGCTGAGGCAATTTCATGTTGGACATTTTATGTTGGACATTTCATGCTGGACATCCTGGTATTTCGAGGACGAAAGCTCTACGGCGTAGCTCCGAGTACTGGCCAAAAATGGACAAAGAAATCGAAAATGTAATGAAAGGCTGTAGAGGATGTGCTCTAGCGGCAAAGTTACAGCCGATAAAAAGTGAAACTTGGTCAAAAGTAGATGTTCCCCGGTCGAAATTACACAGTGATTTCGCTGGTCCCTTAAATGGTTCATACTGCTTAGTGGTAGTTGACATTTTCTCTAAATGGCCAGAAATTTTTAAGTGTAAAACACTAACAACCTCCACTGTCCAAGTGAATATAGTTACAGATCATTGCATGTAATATGTTGTGTTAAAAGAAATTCCCACTTCAATGCCAAAGAAAGTTCGAAATCTAAAAGCAAGAATTGAACTGATAGCTTCTGTGACCATCACAGACGTCAAAACTATTAAACTAGAATAACTTTCGATGTATCTTACTTCCGACTAGAAGTGTCATTCTTACAAGCAACAAAATCCATTTACATTATGAAGAAGATTGGAGAAGTGAAATAAATAATTTATCGGAACTTCCCAAAGGGGATAAAATCATAAATAAAGCGTGTAATATATTGTATTAGAAAACTCCTTGAATGCAAAAAAAAAAAATGTCAGCGATTACCTGCTGAACACGAATTGGTATGTATATATATATATGTATATACAACTATATGTATGCATGTATGTATGTATGTATGTATGTATGTATGTATGTGTGTATGTATGTATTGTATGTATGTATGTATGCATGCACGTATGTATGTATGTATGTATGTATGTATGTATTTAATATATGTAATGTATGTATGTATGCATCTATGTATGCAGCTGTGTACGTATCTATCTACCTATCTATCTATATATATATATATGGGCGGGGTGTATGTGTGTTAATATATGTATATGCATATGTGTGTGTACATGTGTGTGTATGCGTGTGTGTGTGTGTATCTATGCATGTATATACTTAAATGTATATAGACATATTCATATATTATATATTATTTTATTATTTTATGCTATTACTTGTATCAGTCATTTGACTGCGGCTATACTGGAGCACCGCCTTTAGTCGAACAAATCGATCCCAGGACTTATTCTTTGCAACCTTAATACTTATTATATATATATATATATATATATATATATATATATATATATATGTATGTATATACGACAGATTTCTTTCAGTTTCCGTCTACCACATCCACTCACAAGGCCTTGTTCGGCCCGAGGCTATGGTAGAATACATTTGTGCAAGGTGAACCCGCAACCATGTGGTTTGGAAGCAAACTTCTTACCACACGGCCACGCTTGCATAAAAAAATATATGTAAACAAAAAATGTATATGTGTATACTCATATATA
>NC_142942.1:36011210-36036210 GCF_046866305.1 Octopus bimaculoides
ATTTCTGTTAGTTTATATTATAATAAACGTAAAGTTAATTATGGAACGTTTATAATTTGGATATTTTTTATAATATTTTTCTATCTCAATATAATAAGTATTTTATATGCATTCATTTGTTATATATTGTTGGTTGATATATACATTCGTTTATTATTATTATTGTTGTATTTTGACCTGAAGATTAGCTATATTTTTGAATAGAATTGATTTTAGATAATTTTAATCGATTTAAATATTTTTTCTATTTGAAAATTTAGTGTAGCCGTTTTATTATCATTATCTTATGATATTTGCTTTGTATTATATTATACTTATTCATTGTGCTTTTACTTATTAATTTTTCTATATGTGACTGTGGATTTTCATCGTTGGTCCTTTTCTCTAAAACCATATATACAGACATATATATATATACGCATATATATATGCATATACATATACATATATAAATATACACATTTACATATGCACTTATATATATATATATATATATATATATATATATATATATATATATATACACATATACACATATATACATATATATACATATATATACATATATATATGCATACACACACACACACACACACATATATATATATAGAGAGAGAAAACAGTCAAGGTAGAAAATGGTAAAATAATTTTATAAAAAACATTTCAGTACCAGTTTCAGTCATTGAGACCTTTTCAACTGTAAGTATGGAAAACAATTAAATTTGGGAAAAATTAAAAGAAAAGCTTTTTAAAAGAATATTTGCATAGTATTCAAATACAAGGGGTATTTTCCTTGTTTCTGCCTGTCTTTGTCTCTCTTGTTTACTCTTGAGGGTTCGGGTTGTTGTAAATTCTTGGCAGGGAAGAAGAAGAGAGAGAAGAAAAAGAAGGAGAAGAAGAAGTAGAAGAAGAAGGAGGAGGAGGAGAAGAAGAAGAATGCGGGAATGCCATGACAGCAGTAGGATGTTAACTTCTTCTTCTTCTTTTTCTTCTTCTTCTTCTTCTTCTTCTTCTTCTTCTTCTTCTTCTTCTTCTTCTTCTTCTTCTTCTTCTTCTTCTTCTTCTTCTTCCCTGCCAAGAATTCACAACAACCTCCAACCCACAAGAGTAAACAAGAGACAGAGACAGGCAGAAACAAGGAAAATGCCCCTTGTATTTGAATACTATGCAAATATTCTTTTAAAAAGCTTTTCTTTTAATTTTTCCAAAATTTAATTGTTTTCCATACTTACAGTTGAAAAGGTCTCAATGACTGAAACCGGTATTGAAACGTATTTTATAAAATTATTTTAGCATTTTCTACCTTGACTTTTTTTCCATATATATCAACTCATGTGTTCCTTTTCAACCTTCCACACACACACACACACACACACACACACACATATATATATATATATATATACATTCATCTGTTAGTGTGAATTAATTCAATGACAAGGAAACAATAATAGGGAATCAACTTCATTACTTCGTTAGGTTATAGATGCTTCTGCTAAAAGTTGTGCTCTCAGAGCTGTTGAAATGAAGTGTTCGAAATGAATATGCACTTCGTTTTAAAGGCTCTGAAGAAGTTATCAGAAGACACACACACATACAGCTTAGGGTGTATTGCTTCTTATGGCAGAAAAACAGTAAACTAATGAAATTAACGAAACAGATTATGCAGTTCCTATTTCTTAGTTATTCAGTTAATTCATATAACACTCTGTACGTGCCTAACGCTTTATTCTGATGCATATGTGTATTGGAATCTAACAACACGTTATCAGTATTTCTATGCCTAAGTGACAGTATAGACATATATATGTGTGTGTAGTTTTCTCTGTGTGCATGTCTGTATGTATGTGAATGTGTGCGTACTTGTGCATGTGTGTGCGTATGTGTATACGTGTTTGTAAATATAAACTCTTACATATGACCTAAGGAAAACATTGTTATAACATATTATATTAATTGATATTTACAAATTTAAATATAAGCTATTATCTCTTTTTGTCCGTTTAATTAAATGCAGAACTATAGATTTACACCAAATATTGATAAATTATGTATAGATATAATCCGTTATAGTCATGCGAAATATACTTACACCATACACTTAATTTGTTAGGCTCTAATAAAAATAAAGACAAAAGCAAAAAGAGTAATTGTTTACAGCAGCATTTGATTAACACAAAAACAAGACAATGAATAAAACATTCGCTGAATGTAAATGACTTGTTGATATTTCTACAGTATCCTCTCTTCTCAAAAAGGAAATAAATCATACTAAACAAAATAGAAATATTTTTCCTTGATTTGAAAGAACGAAAAAAAACTTTATTTCCCCAAAGTGTGCTCTTGATGTGAAACATCTCTGATGAAATAATTAAACCACAAACACATCTGATTAAATGCAAAGCAACAAAATACACATACACGCAATGCATAAGTATGTTTACCTATGAAAGATAAATTACACATTTAAGCTAAAAGTTCATATAGTTTTGTTGATATCGTGCCGAGCACAATGGAATAGTAAATAGATTCAGAATGAAAATATTTTATATAAGCTACTAACGCCTTTGTGAAATGCAGTTATTCCATTGATAATTATTAGTTTCAAATTTTGGCATAAGGCTAGGAATTTCGTGTGTGAGGGTAAGTAAGTTACATCAATCCCTGTCTTCAACCGGTAGTTAATTTATCGACCCCGTGTATGATAAGCAAAGAAAACCTCATCCAAATTTGAAATTTGAACGCAAAGACGGACGAGATGTCGCTAACAATTCGCCCTACGTGCTAACGATTCCGTTAGTTCGCTGACTTATTCCAATGATGAATACAACCTTGTCCAATGGAAAGAAAGCATTATTATTGTCGTTATTAGTGGCTTAGTCACATAATGCAGATTTTAATACAGAACATCAAGCGTAATTGTGCATTTCAGTAAAGTATACGACAATAAACTATAATTACTCAAGATATGTGCAGTAAGTCCTAACTATGATTATAGGATTGATCATGTCCGAAAAAATGGTCAATAGAAGTGAAAAACTGCATTGTTTTGACAAGTCCTCCAGAGTAACAGATGTTCATGCAAAATAAGAGGTTTTGGTCTTAAAGTTTAAATTTTCAGAGCGCTTCCATTATTTTCCGTCTAAGTCGCATTTTAGAAAGATCGTAAAATCATATTATTATCTATATTAACTTCGTGATAATATTTACAGTGGAGGCGCAATGGCCCAGTGGTTAGGGCAGCAGACTCGCAGTCATAGGATCGCCGTTTCGATTCACAGACCGGGCGTTGTGAGTATTTATTGAGCGAAAACACCTAAAGGTCCACGAGGCTCCGGCAGGAGATGGTGGCGAACCCTGCTGTACTCTTTCTTTCTTTCTGTTGTGTCTGTATTTCAGAGGGTCAGCCTTGTCACACTGTGTCACGCTGAATATCCCCGAGAACTACGTTAAGGGTACATGTGTCTGTGGAGTACTCAGCCACTTGCACGTTAATTTCACGAGCAGGCTGTTCCGTTGATCGGATCAACTGGAACCTTCGACGTCGTAAGCGACGGAGTGCCAACAACAATATTTACAATTTTTCTTCCATATCGATAAAAGAAAGATTGTCTTGAAATTGACCACGCGGTTAGAGTGAAACTGGATCTTGTAACACTTAGATTATTTTTTTTAACTTTGCCTATACTTAGTTTCCGTTAATAATCTAGATATATTATCTAGTATATTATAGTATTGATACAAAATAACAGTAACGTAAAAGTAATTTATCAAACTAGCAGTCAAAAAGTGTTTCATACGCAAGTAGATCTCTTCAGTTTTCTTAATAATCGTAGATACATAATTTATTCGCTGTAGCGTATTCGTGAATCTTCGCAAGTCAGTCGGAAGGGTTGCTTTTACATATAATCGGAGATGATTTTGTTTGTACGTATGTATGAAGTATTTCCCTTTAGATTTAGTTTTCGTGGAATTCAGCTTACTTATAACGTCACTATGCTTTTAAGTTTGAGTTTCTGGGATTTGTGAATAACGAAATGTGCACGTGTACGTATATAACTAGGAGCATCTGTGGATAAATTTGAATTTATGTAATAGATGCATGTGTGTGTGTGTGTGTGTCCCACGCGCTAGGGACTGCGTGCATATATTGATTTTAAGAAGCTGGAGTAGATAATACCAATTTTTATCCTACCTTTAATTCATTATGATACAAAGATGCTAATCAGTTGGCTTTGTTCTCTTTTTTGAAGAGCCTTCAGGTTGCATAGGCGTTCTTGCAAATTTGTAGTTCAAGTAAAAATCTATAATCTTCATATGAGATGTAATTTCCTTAGCAGTTTACCATAAATTATTGCCTTTTCTCTAATTTTAGACATTCACACAATCTCCCTCTTAGAACAGATTTCTGTTTATATTGAAATTTAAAGGACTGGAAACATTCTGGGATTTAAAGGACTGGAAGCATTCTGGTCCTGGAGTGCTTTGGGTATAATCATCGGAACAAGTCTTGTTGTAGATAGCATTGTAAATATATTTATTAGCTACAGTATTACGTCGCATGAGAATGTAGTGTTTTCTGAACATTTTGAATAGTTAGTGAGAATATGGGTGGTTTATTCTACACTGATGCAGCACAATTACCATTTTCTATCACAAAAAGGAGACTTAGAAGCACTTTTATTCCTCTATGAGATCAAGTATCTGTTAGTTATATCCTTCTTCTGGAAAGGAAAGTGATAACTTCTAGGTTAGATGTGAAGTACCTACCGCAACTCCAAAATACTACACCTGTTAGTGTCTTTGTTATTCTTGAGTTTGTGGAATATGTGCTCCGCATAGGTATCGTCTGATAACTGATGGGTGCTTTTTTCCATGTTCCAGTTCAAATGAAGTAATCCAGCCTCCCCTAATCCACATGCTACTGTTGCACAACCGAAGTATCTATTCAAGACTTCGCCACCCAATCCCATGATGTTATTTTTGCTGTTGTGTATAGATAACATGTACTTGCTACCCGCTTCTCTTTGCTGTTCAATGTGAGTTGTCTCAGCGAAATGAAGCGTTACTCAACGGCTGCCTGGACGGAACTTATACCTCTATCCCCATGCTTTCGTTTAATACAGATCTTATCAGAATCACTCCTGATTTTGAATGTTGCTTATGAAGGCCAGTACATTTCGTAATGTTCAAGTTTCGGAGCTCTTTGATTATCGAGATATTGGTCCTAGCATTAGAAGAGAGAAAGCATTATGGATTATGTTGTATTTCTATGCAGACAGATCAAACCTTTCTATACTTTCCGAAGTTTACTGAAATATTATTTTGCTACGCTATCCTTTACTGACAGTTTCAATGGATGCAATAACCTCTTCAATTTTATATATTTCATCATGAAATAAGCAAAGTGATGTTAACAACGCTACTGGTAATTTTTATGGTTAACACTATATTTTCAGCAATATGTATGCTGTCTACGACCATTATAATGACGGCTATTTAGATTCATTAACAGCTATTTCGTTCATAGTATTTGAAAGTGATTCATAGAAAACATAAATCGATATATATGATGAAAGTACATAATGAAAGAATTATATAAAACTTACCAGAGTTTAAATATGGGAGAAAAAGTATCAATAAGGATTTAAAAACTTCAAAAACCCTCATATCAAAAGTATGAAAATATCGTTTATTATCTTGAGTAATTATAAACATTTCTCGCTTCTGTAAGCGAGAAGTAACTATTGTATAACTACACCGAGATTTATTCCGATATTCATTATCTTCTGTACACCCCTTCTCAACCCTTTCTCTTCTCTATGTCGCCCATCTCTCCGTATGTCTGAAACAAAATAAACGATAGAAGAAATTTAATATATAAATATAATATGAGAATATGATACATTACAATATAATATAATATAGTATAACATAGTGAGAGGGAATGTGAGATACACACACACACATAGGAGCACGCAAACACACACACACTCACAAACTCTCTCTCTCTCTCTCTCTCTCTATCTCTCTCTCTCACACACACACATATATTGATAGATAAATAAATAGGCAGATAGATGTGTTTATGAATGCGTGTGTTTGTGCCTAGTTATATGTACATACACACTCAGACATGTAGTGACGTAGGCATTTGCATCGCTGCGAATACGAGGAAAAAGATAAATGAAAAGTATTATTTAAATGAAAGAATAACAACTTGAAAGATTTGCTTGTATGTTTGAAAAAAACTATACAGAAACAAATTGTAGGAAGGGATGTTCTTTTGGCATTGTCTTGTCTCCAAGTATTTTCGTTTTCTCTCTTTTTCCGCTGCATCTAAGACTCACATAACGACTATACAAGTACGCAAAACATAAAGAGAAAAGATTGTTGCCTTAATGAGATAAAATTCTACATGGTACATAAATCATGGACACTCAGAGCAGACTCAGGCCAGACAGTTGTAGTCTATTCTACCCAACACTTCTCGATCTTTGTGCCTTACACTGTTGATCGCGTACCACTGGACTCCAAAAGTAACAGCAGCTCATTTTCTTTCTTCAGACATATGCAGATTTCGGCCTCAATTCTCTTCCACCATTCTTCTAGTTGAAAGAATCATCTGGATGGATTAACTGAGAAAATCAAAACTGACCTTTCAGAGTTCTTTTCTTCTAAACCCAAAGAGTTTTTCACTAATGAACTTAAAAAGCTTACGAGTAGATGAAAAGATGTCATAGGTAATTATGGAAACTATATTGACAATTAACTTTCATTGATATGTAAGATTTGTTCTCTTGTTTCCTTTATTTAAAATACGGACATTACTTCTGAGATGATCTGATAGTTTTTCACTCTCCTCCTAAATCGTAAAAAATTGTTATAGAATATAGACTTATAGAAATAGTATCTCATATTTACCTAATATCATACATCTCATTATCTTTAAAACTTGAGGACACATTGTACAATGTATTCCCTGCTATATAAGACAAGATGATTACATTTGAATGACAGCTTAGCATAGTTCTGTTCGGAATTTGAATCACAAAAGTGTATAGGGAGAGTTAATATGTAGTTATAAGAGAGTAGCTATGGCGGAAGTATTAATTCTAATAGAAAGTAGCATGAAAATTAATACTAATAGTTTACATTTGGGGAAAGAGAAATAGACAGAGATAGAGATGAAGAGTAGGAGGAAAAGTATTAGCGTATGAGAAATAGAAAGAGTTGAAATACTAGGAATTAGAAAGCAAAGAAAAGAATAATAATAAATATAGGTAGAAAGATAGATAAATTCATGGGAGTATGGGAGAGGGTATATTTATGTAGGCATAAAAGGAATATGTATGTACATAAGTACATTGTTTTTTTCTTCATCTTATTTACACTATTTCCACTCTTTCTATTTCTCATAATCTATTTTCTACTTTTTCCCTAATTTCATCTGTTCAAATATATAAATGCGCGCGCGCGTGTATGTGTGTGCATGTGTGTGTTTGCGTGTACCTTTGTGAGTGTTCACGAACGCACGCATATAAATACACAATACCCTCCTGTTGTGTATTTTTTGTCGGGTATTGCGTTTCTGTGGTTATATATTTACTTATAACTGATTAAAAAAAAGGTGGAAAAGATAGAAGTTATGACTGGTAGACACTCAAAGAATAGATTTAAAGCTGAAAGTATTGCTACATGTAACTCATTCACAATAATACGAGAAAAAAAGAATGAAATCTGCATAAAGGAGGAAAAAAATCATGAAATACATGCATTGTGTTCAGAAAAGTTTATTGCTAAAGAGATTTATAGTCATAACATGTTCAATAAGTATAAAAGAAAAAAAAAGGGGTGCAAAATCTCAATTCTCAGAGATAAATATAGCAGGGAAAAATGGGTGAACAAAGATAAAAATCAAACAATATTAATATGTGATATATTCAACGCTAGAATTGATGACAATCTGAAGAGACATGTTGCGATGTTTCACACAAACTCATGCGTATTAGCATACGCATGTACCGACATACATACGCACATATTTCTATGCATATGTGTGTGTTTGTGTGTGTGTGTGCGTATGTGTGTATCATTGTGTGTGTTTATGTATTTAAAGCAAGTAATTATGGCTTTCTAATGATATATTCTTTATAATTGAGGCGGCGTTAATATTAGCGGCTTCGGGGAATACAAATTAGACGAACATTAGTAGATACAAAGCATTCACTGACAGACATATGATAATATGCATATGTTTGTTTCTGATATGCTTCTAAATACGATATGTCTATAGCATTGCTTACACAAAGTATTCATAGATAGTCTGTGGGTGTGCTTGTGGAACCAGAGATATAGCAAATATACACAATCTATATTTGTGCGTGTGTATAAGTGCGTGTGCGCGCGTGTGTGCGTGCGTGTTTTTATGTAGATAGACGTGTTTTTATAGAAATACACGCAGAGAGGCAGAAATACACACACATTCAAACTTATAAGTATTATGTGTTAGTATACAAATACAGTCGCGTTCATTGTTGTCATTTATAATAATAGTTAATTATTATATTTGTTGGGGAACGACTCAATGATGGCAAAATTAATCGAAATAAATCCATAGACAAACTGCGTAATGACAACAATATCAGCAAATTTGATGGCTACGATATCAAAAATAAATTCTTTTCTTTTCTTTAGTTTTCTGCTTTCATTACAAAGTCATTTGTTGTCGACTAATCTTTTCTATCAATATCAGTGTCTCGTCAAATGAGCCATTCCAAACTAGAGATTTTTCTCAGTTTCACTTTTTGGTCCTATATTTATTTTATGTAAATGACTGTAATTACCTTCTGGCCATTAATTAACCGTAGCTAGAACTCAAGATAGTGGCTAAGAACTTCCATAAGTGTGCTGCGAAGAACTGAAATGAACTGAAGATAATTCTACTACTTTCATTGTTAGACTTCAACAACTTAACTTTGGTTTTCATTTTCTTCGTCTCTAATGTCAAAAAAATTTCCAATAAATTTTTCTTTCACCAATTTAGTTCGTAATGTTGGTCAATGCCGTTAATGATGTTTTGTATGTAGGCTGTCTGGTGTATAGTTATGAATAATAGTGATTTTAATACTACTAGCCAGAAAGCTATGGAATACATCGTTTACTGAGATGTTTCAGCCGTTTGAAAAGTATATTCTGTGTTTTCGAATTTAATCTATGATTCACTATGATACAAAGAAAGTTATTTTAACATGTTTTATACACTGTGAGGACATGCACACACTTGCAAACACACACAAAAAAAAACACAAACGTAAAATCTGTTACTTTCAACTATATAAAAGAATAATAACTTAAATATATTATTTTATCATTTTATTTGTTTCAATAATCAGTTTGTGACCATGCTGGAGCATAGCCTTGAAGGATGTAGGCAATAAAATGGACATATTTTATGCCTGGTATTTACTCTCTCTTACTTAATCCAATTTTTTTGCCGAACTTCAAAGTTACGGTGACGTAACCATACTCACACAGTTGTCAAGCGCTGAGAGGCATGCACGAGTTGAAAATCATACACACACACACACACACACACACACACACACACACACACACACACACAGATATGTATACACACGATGGGTTTAATATACTCGACAGGTTTCAGTTTCCGTCTATAAAATCCGCTCACAAGGTTTTGGTTGACCCAAAGCTATAGTAGAAGACACTTGCCCAAGGTGCCACGCAGTGGGACTGAACACAGAACCATGTAGTTGGGGAGCAATCTTCTTACCAAACATCCACGTTTGCGCCTGGTGAAGTATTGTGCAAATCAAGAAAACTTGAAACGTAAGTAGTTCAGAGCTAATACGAGTTAGCTGCATTTACATTTTATACGTTTGAAATTCGAATTTTGCCCATCAACTGACTTTACTGATTATGTTCAGTTAATTCAGTGTTCACACCAAAATGTGCAACAATGCTCTAATGAAAATATAATCTTAAATTTATTAAATATCTTGGCTTGAAAACATATTCTATGAGATATTGGTTTTATTTTATATTCAAATAATTGTACTACTAAATATACATTCACCAAAATATATCCTGTCTGACATTTGGATTTTTGAAATGTTCTCTATTGCAAGTTACCATATTAAGAATCTTGGAATGAATCTAAAGATAGCCACCCACACAATTAATTATGGAGCATATTACAGAAATTCTAAGACGGGATTGCTGCAAGAAATCAATAATAATTTCCATATCCTGACTTGAACAAATACTCACTGGTTATATAACACATAATAAATACGGTAATTTGTAACTCCGATTTATTTAGATGACAATGAAAATGGAAACTGCTTGTAAATATATAATATCTTACAAGAGAATCCAATATTCTATAGAAATTATGTAAAAGACAAACAAGAAGCATTATTCATCATAAAGCTAGGTATATAAGGATTCTAAAGAATGCCTTCTCAATTACATTGTTTTTGTTATCGAGTGTTAAATTGTGAAGAGAAGGAAAAAGGCTGCAAGACATTCCCAATCATTTTACAGTTTATATTCTCAAGAAGAATAGAAAAAGAAAGCGTGAAATCGTTAATAGCATTTACAGAAATAGGAGCTAATACACATGTGAAAGAGTATCTCTTTCTATTTATCTAGGAACCTCTCTCTATCAATCTATGTATGTATGTATGCATACAAACGCACGAATTTATACTATATATGAGATTACAAAATTATTGGCCATAATACATCTAAGCGGAAATAAAATATTTTATTTAATTTTCAAATAGAAACCTTTATTGTTTCTTATATAGACACAGTGCCAGAAATGTTTAGGGTTAGGTTTTAGTTGATAACCACAATGCAGTATTTGGATTGTTGCTTTATTTTATCGATGACAAACTGATGAATGACGAAGTTGATTTCAACTCAGAATTTAAAGAGACTGAACAAATATTGCAAAGCATATTTTCTGAGCTCTCTGCCTTATAAAATTTTTTAATGGGGTAAACACATTTTGCATCAATATTTGCTAATATGCAATAATTTGCTAAATGCATATATATATATATATATATATATATATGTAAAAATACGTGACAACTATTTGGTAGCCATGATAAAGCTCCGAGTTTCGGATGCCGGGGCGGAAACCCACGCCACCATCTCTTCAGTTATCTGGCCATTGAAAATTGCTATGAAAATAACCGTTAAACAAAGGGAAATCACTGTGTGGTTGACCGTTATTAAGACAAAACTGGTATTAGAATGACCGCTAAATAATAGGAGGGAGTAAAGGTAAGGAAGTAAAAAAGTCACAATTGACAGAGGCTATATATATATATATATATATATATATATATATATAGCAAAAGAGGTGCTAGTCAATAGCCTCTGTCAATTTTGTGGTCTGTATTAATTTTGCCTTTAGGTTCTAACTGCTAATAAGCAACTTTTTAAAATTCGTTGTTTACACTTTTACAGTTTGGCATATAGTTGCAGGAGTGATGTATAGGCGCAGTAGTAGCTATGTTGTAAGTAGCTTGTTTACCAACCAAATGATTCCGGGCTCAGTTCCACTACATGGCTCCTTGAACAAGTGTCTTCTATATCTTCGGGCCGACTAAAGCTTTGCGAGTGGATTTGGTAGACGGAAACTGAAAGAAGCTTGTCGTGTATATATATATATATGTATGTATGTGTGTGTGTGTGTATGTGTTTGTGTTTGTGTGTATGTGTGTGGGTGTGTGGGTGTGTGGGTGTGTTTGTGCGTCTGTGTTTGTCCGCCCAACATCGCTTGACAACCGATGCTGGTGTGTTTACATCCCTGTAACTTAGCGGTTCGGCAAAAGAAACCAATAGAATAAGTACTAGGCTTACAAAGAATAAGTCCTGGGGTTGATTTGCTCGACTAAAGGCGGTACTCCAGCACGGCCTCAGTCAAACGACTGAAGCTACCAAAAGAAACTAGAAGGTTTTGTAAGTCATGGACAGAAAGTGACCATGGAAGTCCATTTGTACAATAATATCTATAATAATATATCATAATATTACGAAGATGTACTTGCATAGCAAGTGACCAGATCTGTGCTGAAATAAAAACAATTGCAGTGTAGAAGGTGTTTATAAACCATTTAAAAACACAAAAACCGTTAGATTTACTTCAACATTTTAATTTAATTTGCCAAAATATTTTCACTGCTTTGAGACTGCGACCTGTTCACTGACAAAATTCCGTACAAATTTCCAATTTGACCCATCTCATCATTCTAATCATACCCATCTATCCTCCCCCATCTATCCACAAATACTATCAATACACTCTCAAATTTTCATTCACAACACAAAACCCTTTCGAACGAGCAACACAAAATCCACGGCTCCATACTGTGAAGTGACTAAACATGAACTGCTATTGGAACTTACATACCATGTGCAGGAAACTTCTTTTACCACTTCTATACACCATTTTCCTCGAATAATGGAACTGGAACTACAATATCTTTATATATCTTATTTCTGCTAGGGAGGCGAGCTGGAAGAATCGGTAGAACGCCGGGCGAAATGCTTAGCAGTATTTCGTCTGAGTTACGTTCTGAGTTCAAATTCCGCCGAGGTCGACTTTGCCTTTCATCCCATCGGGATCGATTATATAAAAATATATATCTTATTTCTACTTTCATTCTCTTATTTCCCACTATATCTCCTCCTTTTCCATAATAATTCGAACTCAAATATTTCCTCTATTTAACCTTCTCACACCGTCTCTGATGAAGGGATATCTATAATATCCCAGAAACAGCTGTAAGACTATTTCCTTATAAATGTCCTGGAAACTTCTCACAGCCTTGGCTTCTTGGCTTTGTTAACTCATTCTGTCTAATATATATATATATATATATAAGTCAGTAAATGTTGGGGTTGTGTTAACCGCACGTGGAGAGATAATAGGAAAAGAAAATATATTAATAATAATAAAAAGGCAGAATTCTAAACTGAAAACATATTTCAATATAGGTCTGTGTAAGAAGGGCTTAAAAGGGTTTCTCTAACCGGCTTTCATTGCATGCCAAATTTTCAAGAAGGGGGAAAATGAAAATTATTTTTTTTTTACAAAAAAATAATAAGTAAAAAAAAATAATAAGCATATGAATACATTATATTGTCTTTGAGCTTTTAAAGTTCAATGGTAATCCATGGAGATAATTGTTAGAAAGATTAGGATGCATCTATTTTAGTTTTAGTGCTATGTTTAAAATAGTGTTATGTTTGAAACATCCAGAGTCATTTTCTTTCTGTACCTTATAATTTAACACACTCACCGGTAAAATTTCCACTTATTTCTTATTTTTATTTTCCTAAAATTTTTGTTGCGTCTAGCAACCTTTTCAATAGTCTTCACTCTGTTCGTTATTTACACTGCGTTCCTTTTTGTTTGTTTGTGCGCATGTATGATGTGCCTGTGCATGCATGTACGTATGTATGTATGTATGTATGTATGTAAGCATGTACGTATGTACGTATGTATGTATGTATGTATGTATGTATGTACATCTGCATGTGAGTGTATGTATATATGTGTGTGTATGCATATGCATATGTGTATGTATGTGTGTGCATCTGTATGTATGTATTCTGCATATTCATGTGCTTGCGTGTCTGTGTTTGTGTGATTTTTATGTGTGTGTGTGTGTGTGTGTGTGTGTTTATATATGTATGCACCTCTGTCTCCTTGTGTGTGCTTGTCTGAGTGTGTGTGTGTGTGTTTTGCAACTATGTACCGTGTTTGTATGTATGGATGTGCGTCTCCATATATGTGGACACATGCCTCTATATGTGTCATTGTGTGAAGTAAAATGTGTGTGTATATATAGTCATGTGTTTCAGTCTCCATTTGCGTATGTGTACTTGTCTGTATGTTGGTCTGTTTATTTTCATATCCATATGCTTGCATACATGCGCATATACACATACATAACACACCTACCCACGCACTCATACATGCATCTATCTACATAACAACCCACTAACTATTTTACTCTACATATATGTATGTATAGTTGAAATAGAGGTTATAATAGCCTCATAAAGGGATGGTATCATCCAAGGAAATGCTAGTACAATACCCAATATGTTTTGGAGGAAGGTAATATACTTAAAATAATAGTTTTATATATAAACCATGATTTATATTCATGTAAATGAAGAATAAGAAAATGGATATATTGATGTTAATAAGAGTTTATTATCAGCAAAAGTCGATCTTTATATCTTGCAGCTGTTTCAATTAAGCACAGTAGAATTTAAAAAAAATATTAAAATCATATTTCTGAGCTTAATCTTTTCAGATAGAGAAAGAATATACCCTTAGAAATATTATGTGTTAATTGTTTGAATCATTACAAGATATTTCTAAGGGTATATCCTTTCCCTATTTGAAGAGATGAAGCTCAGATATAAGATTTTAATATTTTTTTAATTTCACCGTGATTATCTGAAACAGCTGTAAGAGATAATGATCGATTTTAGCTGCTAATAAACTCTTAACTTCAAAATCTCCATTCTCTTATTCTTCACGCGCGCGCGCGCACGCACACAAACACACACACACACACTCACACACACACACACACACACACACACACACACACACACACATATGCAGAAATATACACTTCACTAAAGTGACAAAGGCACTAATCAGCACAAATATTGCTAGAAATAGGTATCAAAACAACTCAATAACCACAGAAATCACTATCTTAATAACTGACAAGGGAGGCAAGCACTCTACAGCAGCGGGCATAGCGAGATCAGTGATGATCTCGCATTTGAATTCTCATCAGCGGCTCTCACCGCGACTAGGGTTAAACTCAGTTCGCCGTGTCGATTTATAAGATTTCCGTTGAAACCACACGCTGATTTCATAAAATTCTAAAGTTAAAATTATAAATAATATGGGTGGCTTATTCGCGATTTTACAACTTAAATGCAGCATATAAAAACGTCATTAAAGTGACAAAGTGCGCGAAGATGAGGGGGCTCTTCTGTTATAAACACAGATGACGTTCCACAACTTTGTTTATCAAATTTGTTCATAGTAATCAAATGTTTACGCTGTTCGTAATGATCAAATGTTTACGCCCTCCATCACATCAACATTGTCTGAGTCACATATCAGTTGTCAAACTCATCGGAAATTGAGAATAGTAAGTTTGGCTAAACTTTCTTGTATATAGCTAAAATAGTACAGTGTAGTTCCCAATTGACAGTTCCAGGCATAGAACAAGGTCTCATGGCGAAAGTCTTCCATCTCTTTCTTAGATGCTGCCCCCCCACACACACACACATCACGACTATCGACTGCATAACCTGTGTCGACCAGAGTATCGGATCTTTCTACACACCACTGGTCATAAAGCACTTCCTATTATTTCTTGATTGCTCAATTCTTTCTTACCTTCGCCTAAACTGTTTTTCTAAATTGTCTCCCCATCATTGCGGAGGTCTTCTGAGTTACCTTTTCTTATGTCTTGGAAACCATACACCAACTGTACATTTATAGCGATATTTCTCTGATTTATTTTAGCAAAACCGAGGCAACTTAAAGCAGGATCTATTTCTCTTATAGTGTAATTTACTTTATCTGCCTCTCTACGACACAGTCTCAGGAAGCTATCGTATGTAGTAGATGGAGTTCGTATCTTCATAACTATTGCATATGCCTAAAATATATTCATACGTATAATATCAAATATTCATTATTATGGACTAGGTTGCGAACAGAATAAGCCATATATTATTCATTGTGTGTAGGTAAAGTGGAGAAATTTTTTATATACTGGAAGATGCCGAGACGAGAAATTTTGCAAGCCATGTTAGACCGGTGAGATTCATGTCATCAAGGTTTCGTCAGGATAAGCCTGAGCAAGAAATATATTCGAGAGTGCCGTTATTCTAAGAAATATTACGCCTAGTGTTAAGTACGAGGTGTGGGTCTTTTGCATTTCAAAAATGCTATATCAGAAAATGAGACGAGTGATTCAGGAATGCCATGGATGTGGCATCTCCGAGAATTAGAGGCAATTACAGTGGTGCTAGAAAAAGATAAGAAAGGAGACATGTTCGTTTAGACCAGCTGCTCACCTGCAAGTATTTATAGCAATCAATCAGGGCGTGATCTTGGATGTTTGTGTGCTCAACAACAGCTGCACCATCACAGACTTTAGAGGAATACTCTATTTTGGGTCTCAGATAAGTTTATAGAGTGTTAAGTATCTGGTGGAGCTAAAAAAATGTTTTTTAGGCCTAATGATAAGGGCCTGTTTTTGGAATGAGGTCTAAATTATGTAATAGTAATATTGAAAATAAGGCATCAAAAATGAGGCTTCGATGACAATATTTGGATGTCGACTAATGTCCTTTGGTTTGTTTTGGATAATTAGCACGTCAATGTTATAGGTTGACGAGGCTCAAGAGAATAGAACAGGAAATTCAAATAGACTCTACGTACTTAAATAAATAACATTTTACAAGGATGAAAAGCAGATAGGACGAATTTTTGGATCCCAAATCCTCAAATGTAGATGAAATTTGTAAAACACTGTCATATTTACTCTGCTAATCTTGTTTTCACCAGCTAAGTATCTGCAACAATTTCCGGAACTATGTCATAACCGTTCATCCTTCCATCAAATAGTAATGAATTTAAAATGCAATGAATACTTGTTTCGTTGGTGTAATAATAAGATGAAAATATTCCGAAATTTGTATGGAAGAGAAAAATACGTGAATTAACTGTTCAAATGCTCTAATCGTTAATGCCTTTGTCCGCGGTGACTGATGACTTTTACCAATGCAAACAATATTATATGTGATGTATTGCCTTGTCTTCAGAATAAATTACAATTATTAGATGCTGTGCCACAAAGTTAATGTTAATATTTAATATTTCAATTTAATAACTTGATGACTATCCTTATTTCATGAAGAAATTGTACAGTTGCACCAGGGAAAATTTAAAATATCGAGAAACAATTATTTGGAATTAATAGAGTTGTATGGAAATATTTGAACACTGAAGTTCTCCTTCAAACTATGATCGACGCCATGATTTGAAGTTAATAACAAATGTAATTGTATTTAATTTATAAGTTTGACTGAGGATTTATTTTGATTGAAATTGTATTCTGCGGAAATACAATCTGGATTATGTGAATAAATTTACATTTTCTATGTTTAAATATAGTTGTAAAAGAGACTTTTGTTTAATGATAGACATTTTTTTTTTAATTTCGAGATTCCGTTTATTATATTTCGTTTAGTTAGATGAAGGCTCATGTTAGTTTTCTAGAATAAAAATTTCTAGGAAAAAAGACATCAATGCATTGACAGTAACTAATTTCTTCATTAATTTGTATTTTTGATACGTTTATATTATATTGCATCTTCAAAGTTTTGACATGCACTAATTCATGCAAATTAGGAGACAAAAGCGTAAAAATACACATACAAACAACAGAAACACACATATTGACATTTGGGCTGATTGGAACTGTATTTGAACCAACAATATATATTTGTTAAATTATCTTACACACACACACACACACACACACACACACACATATATATATATATATATATATATATATATATATATATATATATATATATATATATCAAATACAATCATTAATATACTCACATTTTCAGTTCTAAGGTAAAGATAATGGCTTAGACAGAATTTCAGCAATTATGGAGGAAGGATGTTAGGTGATACTTTTCTATTGAGCCCTATTTCTTTTTTTTTCTTTTTTCGTATTATTATTTTATCAACCCCTGAAGGATAGATGGAAAAAATTGGCTTTGGGACGATTTGATCCAATTACGTGAAAAGTCTGAAGAAATGGCGCGAATCATTTTGTCTAACGTTCAAAGAATCTGCTAGACCAACTTAACATGATCCAGTAGTGAATAAATAACTCTTAAAATCTTTTCAAACACACGTTCAAAGTGAACAAATTGTTTGCGAGATTGTATTATGAACATTTATTCATCAAATGTATGTCATTTCTGGAGCGTGACAAAGCATGTTGTCATATACATTTTAGGGATTACAGATATAGCTTTCAATATATTTAACAATAGGGGACTGACTAAGTATCAGCGAATTTTTGTCACTGCTGCTTCCTGTTTGCCATTGGATTTGTTCATCCACACCAAATTTTAAAAAATAAATATTATGTAAAATATGTAATCGGCGATGTGTTAATCATGTAGAATTTTCCCTGTATTGTTGTCCCCAATAATCGATTTACTCATTCTTAATATGTTCGCTTTCTAACTAAGTTTGGAATTTAGAAAATCTAACCTAATTTATTTTGAGAATATTTTTCAGCGGTTATAATCGATTTTTTATGATTGTTTTCCCCAAACACTATGAGCCAGTATGGAGCAAAGTTCGAAACTAGGGAATACCTGTGGACATTTTCTTTAATGCTCTTCTGCTGATTGCTCTGTATGCAATAAAATGCGAAAAAGTAAAAAGCTGTTTAACCTTCATTGGACACGTTCAGCGCAATTTGAAAGGGACCCAACAAAATGTTTCGTGTTGTTGCTCTTTATGATGATACTTTTTCTTTCGTCATGAAGAGCAACAGCGCTACAGGATTTGTTCTTACTTCAAAAGATTGTAACAAACATTAATTATAACTTTTCCATGAGGTTCAATCATTCTTTTCGACGCTCCCATCTTAGGATGTATATTCGTTGTCAGTATTATCATGTCAGACTTGTATAATAAGGAATGTTTTTTTATAGCACATTACTTACTTTGTTGTATATAGATTTTGTTCTCAACAATTTTTAATCGTCTTTTTTTAAAAGAATCATTTTTGCTCACAGTTATTTTCAAATAGTTCTTTATATGATAAAAGTGAAATAGAACACCACCAAATTTCATGTATTACTTAATGTGGTAATTGAGATCTTACTAAGTAAGAAAAAGAAATTCTAGGAATATAGGCGCAGGCATGGCTGTGCCGTTAAATAACTTACTTTGCAACCCTGTAGTTTCAGGTTCATTTCCAAAGTGCGATATTTTGGGCAAGTGCCTTGTGGGTGAATTTGGTAGATAGAAATCCGACGGAAATCACTGACGTTGCAATATTATGCGTTTCATCCTTCCTCCACCCTAGCTATTGCTATGAGCGTTGCCATATTTTTAAATCTGTTAGAGAGGCATTCGCCTATTGGTGACAGGTGTCGTAATACATTTAACAAATCTGTTTAATAGCTGCAGCTGCATTAGCAAAATAAAAGGTTTAATGTTAGGTATCACCGAAAGGAACTATGGGAACCACTACAAGAACTGGAATTGCGCTATTATTTATTTGTACATTCTCAACAATAAATGATTCTGCAAAGGATTCCTATAATGTATGCATTTGAAATGAACAGATCAAAGTGAACAAACCTACTTAAGTTTAAATGAACAGGATTTCAAATACCCGTATTCACAAAACATTCTTTTGGGAATCCTATGAGAAGAAACGATATTTTCCTCCCGTAATCATTATGGTGCCTAAATTACGAGGGATTACGCAACTTTAAAATTCAATGTTTAGCAGGAGAATTCTTCAAACTATACTCTATGCAACCGGATTCATTTGATCTATCAATCAGCGAAACCTTCCTTAGCATGACAGCTATCAGCTTATTAAATTACAGAAATCACTTGGTTCCGAAATGACGCCATCAGAATAAAAATAGTTTAAGAAATTGTTCGTACTTAAAGAATGATTTTAATAGAAATAAAATTAGAATTTACTTGAAATTCTCTGCTATATTTGGAAATCATTAAAATTGTTTACTTCTTTATGCAACCCTGCAGATTTTATACCATTCTTTTATTAGTAGAAGAAAATTATCACAAAACAGATTTACGCATGCTATTATATGATATCAATGGAACAAATCGTAATACTTATCAAAAACCGACGAAGGCCATGCTTTAATTCCTCAATACGCTTCTGCTTTATTTCCTTGGTTTATGTTTTATTTTATTATATTTGTATTTCTTGCTTTCTCCCAGATCACAATTTCACATGCAGATTTATTATCTTTGATCTTTTCATTTGATATGTTTTATTACAGTGTTCTATTTTCCTATTTTCGATTTCTTGTATTTTATCCTTTTTCTATTTTTACCATTTTCTCAATTTCTCCAAGCTTGTTTTTTTCCTCCATTTGTTCTTCCATTTAAATATGTTTAACCTAATACCGTTCTATATTTAAGAGATGAGGAATTATGTACATTATTTACATTATTTACATTTGACGGATATTTGTCTTCATCTTGTTTGTTGTTGACACAACGTTTCGGCTGATATACCCTCCAGGCTTTATCAGGTGTCTTTGGGAAATTTCGAACCTGGGTTCTCATTCTTACGGTATTTATCGATGTTGTTGTTATTATTCCGAGTTCGATTCTAGGTAGTGACCTGAATACAAAAGGAAACGAATCCGCAGAATAGTAATAACAAAGTTAACTTTGCGTCTGTGACAGGTGTCACGAGCGAAATTGTGAAGGTCGGCTCGGACGAACTGGAAAAATACAAGTGTTTAATACAAAAGGAGGGGACCAATGTAAAACGGACCCCACCTGATGAAGTAATAGACATTACAAAGAGGTAAACAATAGTGTACAAAACCTTGTCACTCAAAACGAAAAAAATGAAATGGCTACTAAAGAAGCAATCGAAAAATGCCTATAGCCGATATGGCAAAATATAACATACATAGTCCGAGTAAAACGCTTCGGAACTGTCGAAGCGAGTTCGCTTCCGAAAAAGAAGCTAAGAAGCATTCGACAACTTCCCTAAAGTCAACAGAACTAGTGCTGCTGCCACCATATTTAGGCAAGTGGACATCAAAAATCAAAATAGAGGAGGTCCCATCGGAAATCGAGGTGGTGTGGCTAGTGGCAGTTATACTGCTAAACTTGGAGGATATAATCAACTTCGTTCAAGTCACCAAGCTGCAACAGCTGACTTGGTGGGGGCCAAGGCCTGGAACTGATAATCCAGGCCACCGAGAAGGACCTGAAAGAATTGCCAGATAAAATTTTACTGCCGGACAAAATCACACAAAGAATATTAGTGGAGGGGCGAAATCCAAGGTGCTGCAAGTGCGGCATGAAATGGCATATTAAAACCGAATACCTACAAGACAAAGCAGCAATAGCACCCCCTACGGCTAGTAACCTCCCACAAACCGACAAAACCACAAGAACCTAAAATGTGACAACCAATACCACGACAAAACAACACACACTAACAATAGTGCGAGAAGAAACAAAACAACAAACGAGAGACGCCCAGGAAAAGCAACTCCAACCGCATTTGAAGAAGTGGAGAACAACTGGAGGGAGGTAAAAAAAAAAGACGCAAGAGGATGAATACCTCCCCTCCACACATTTCCATCAAAAACACCGAAACACCCGCATGCACACCCCCACACAAAGCTCAAATACTCAACCCATTTACCCCTGGTTCAGTAATAAACATAACCGCATTCAATACGAACAGCACCAACTTAGTAGAACTGATCAATAGAAATGAACATATCACCCGATATGCAATCCCAACACACCCAGACGTGCTGGAAAATATCAAATTTATATTCATAGACTTAAATAAAACAAACTTAAATAAAAAATACCCAAATGAAATGGGGCCATTACAGAGAACTCTGACTAAAGATCTTTACACTTATTTCAAAAGAAATACCCCACAAGCCATATATAATCCATTTACACAAGATATATCACCGTCAGCAACACCTGGAAAAAAAACAACCTAGGTAAACATACAGCATTGATGCACACCTCCTTCGGAAAGGTAGCTTTGAGGTCGGGAATTGCCATTTATATTTTTCTCTCAAGAATAAGGTCGGATTTTCATTTTCATTTGCTGAGTATGATCGTGACATGATTCAATTGTATCTAAACCAAGTTCTCATGAGGGAAGGAAAGCTCTGGATAAAATGTTTCGTAAGAGATGGGGTAAGAAGGGAAGCTAAGAATGTCAGCTATTGTGTGTTTAAACGTGTATCTTGTACTAGAAGGATTGAGCTTTCATGCCAATACATTTGTTCATCATTTGCTATATATATACTAAATGAATAACCTAAATATACCTATATACTCAGTCAACTGTAGGGGCCTTAATGATCATACCAAACGAAAGGATGTTTTGCATTTTTTGAGATATAAAATTTACCCACTTTTTGAAAGAAAAGAACCTCTTATTAGAAGTGAATGGAGCGCTGATGCGGTATTTAATAGTAATAATGGACAGTCAATGGGAGTTGCCATCTTGGTTTCTAATAATATTGATTATAAGCTACATGACAGTTTCAGGGTGGCAAAGGCAAATCTCCTGATGTTAAGTATTACTATGTGTGAGAGAAGGATAACTTTAGTTAACTTATATGGTCCAAATGCAGATGAACCACAGTTTTATGCTGTGGTGATGGATAAATTAAAGACCTTTGGTAACTCCCATTGTATTATAGCTGGTGATTTAAATCTTTGTATGCAGCAGTCTTTAAACACTTCCAATTATCAATATATAAACAATCCTAACACTAGAAAAGCAAGCGATCGATATGATAGGGGACCTCGACCTTGTAAATGTTTCGAGAGATCATAACCCTGAAATACAAGGCTATACATGGAAACGTTCAAAGTCTATTCGACAAGCAAGGTTAGATTTCTTTCTGGTGTCACAGAATGTGTATTCATTTATTTGCCATTCTTCTATAAAGGTTGAAGACATATCAGACCCTTCTCTTGTAGACATCAAAATAAAATTTTCCAAGAAAAACGATCGTAAAAGTACATATTGGAAATTTAATAACTCCCTTTTAAAGATCCAAAATACGTCTCATTTTTTAAGGGAACCATTAGCAGCGTTGTCAAGTATTATGCTCCCCTCTTTGGAAGCTGATAGAGATATTAGTACAGTTAATATGCCTGAGATTGAATAGGTTTTGAGAAAACATTTGATTCTGTCTCATGGTCATTTATAAACAAAGCATTAGCTTTTTTTCGATTTTGGTGATGACATCTGTAAGCGGTTCAATATTCTTTACCATGGTGCCAGATCTTTTCTGACTATTAATGGTACATTGTCTCCTTGGTTTCCTGTTGAATAGACAGGGAGATCCTCTCTTCCATATATTTTCATCCTCTGCATCGAGGTCTTGTCTGGTCTTATAAAGAAAGAACAGAGATATTAAAGGAATTACAGTTGATAATGGGGAGTAGCTGTTGACACAGTATGCAGACGGTACAGAGTTAATTTTAGATGGTTCACAAGAGTCTTTTGAAGCTACGGTTGACACTTTGAACTTTTACGCTGATACATCCGGACTTAAAATTAACTATTATAAGTCTCAGGTGATATGAATAGGTGCACGAAGGGGCAGCCCAGTCCGATACCTAATTTAAATAACCCAGATCACTTCAAGCTTCTGGGTGTAATATTTTCAATAGATTTAAATGTTATGGCTAAAAAGAATTTTGAAAGTAAATTATTTGAGATTCATGTAATAATCAACAGATGGATGAAAAGAATAATTACACCACCTATTAGAATTTCTGTTATAAAGTCACTGCTCATTTCAATATTGAACTCTCTCTTCCTTACTCTCCCGAATCCACCAGGTAAATTTCTCCAGGAATTAAACAAAATATTATTTAAATTTCTCTGGAGTGGAAAACCTGATAAAATTAAGTGAGCTGTTGCTTGTAAGCCTGGTAAAGAAGGTGGACTAGGTACGGTGGAAGCTTCTGCCTATATCAGCTCTTCAAAGCTATCATGTATATGAAAGTTGTTAGATATTAATTATGAATCCAAATGGAAAAACTTATGCTATGTTTCCTCCCCAAAACTGAAAAATTTAGCTGTATTTGGTAACGTTTTTCCGAGTAAACTCGCCAAAGATATCATGAATGACTTTTGGCATGATTGTATTTCTGCTTTTGATAAGTTTGCAAATAAGATAGAGCCTAATTCATTTGGTGAATTCATAAAAGAACCAATTTACTATAATAAACACTTAAAAGTCAGTAAAGAAGTAATCTTTTTGTTGTGTGATTTGTGAGAGGCTTTAGTCAGATTCATGCTTTTATCAACTTAGACGGATCATATCGCACCCTTGAAGAATTTCAGAATGCTTTCGAATTAGGTATAAATTTTCTTCAGTATAGTGATCTTATCAGGGGCATTAAAGGCTACCAAGCAAGGTTAAAGATAAATGAACCTACTTCTTTTCAATAATTAAATGATAATACAACTATTCGACGATTCATGTCTGTTCAGATAGGAGCCAAACGGTATTAGAATGTCTTAAGCACAGTTGATGTTTGTTTAAAATTCAAACATAAATGCTTGCTGAACTGGAATGGGAAAAATATTTGTACTACCTGTAAAGACGGCAACGAATACTAAATTGCGGTGGTTTCAATTCAGAATTATAAATAATATTTTAACAACTAATCCTCTCCTATTTAAGATCAAATTAGCCGAAAGTAAACTGTACACTTTTGTCAACGTGAAGTAGAGACAATATCACACCTGTTTTGGTATTGGGAACACGTACAAGCCTTTTGGCAATGATTCCTAGATCTGTTATATGAAAAATGCCGACATGTTCGCAACATGAAATTTGACCCACAGCTTATTTTGTTCGTGTTAAGAAAGAATACATATACTGATGGTATCCTTGACCTGCTAATAATACTAGCAAATTTTTTTATATATAAAAGCAAAATATCAAAAACCACCCTTAGCCTCAATCATTTTAGATACTTTTTTCAGGACAGGTATCTTATTGAGAAAACAAAATCTTACAATAAAAGTTAGCAAGATGAGTTTTATAAAAAGTGGATGCTCTACCATGAGTTTGCAAT
>NC_142942.1:36041210-36046210 GCF_046866305.1 Octopus bimaculoides
ATATATATATATATATATATATATATATATATATATATATATATATATATACATGTACGTATATATGCATATACTCATTTACTTTTGTTTTTACATGATTGTTTTTACAGCGTCTCACAAAAATTGTAAGTAGTTCGTAAACTTATCCTCCGACGCTACTCTATCTCTTTCTCTTTCCTTTCTCCCCCCCCCCCCTCGTTCTTCCTCTGTACTACTACGTATCTCGCCTTACCCCTCTTGTTCTTCCTCTGTACTACTACGTATCTCGCCTTACCCCTCTTGTTCTTCCTCTGTTATTACTACGTATCTCCTTTTCCCCCTCGTATTTCCTCTCTTTCTCTTTTCCTCTCGTTGCTCACCATTCTTCTACTTCCTCCCTCTCTTTCTCCCTCTACCACTCTCTCTCTCTTCCCTTTACACCGGCATGGTCACATGCTTCCGGTCAATAATCCTTTCCTTCCTTGGCTTTCGCCAAGTAACACACGCTACCACTGTCTCTCTCGGTTCCGTGCCTCATCGCGTTCATACACACATAATTTTTCTCGTCTGGCCGTAAAGCCTTCTGTTTGTTTTCCTGTCTTGTTTTTCGTCCGCCACTACATTCCTCCATGGCTAGATTTAATTTGCGTATACAGATTTAATCTGCGATCCATGGGACGAGCCGTTTTAACGTTGCGTCCTGCCCGAAGCTCGTCGAAACGCCGGTGTTAAAACGTGGGTAGCTGAAGAAGTAGAATGTTCTCTATGTGGCTCGTGTGTTCTCGTCTACGTTTGTGTGCAATGTCCTGTACCCAGATATGCACCTATACATACAGGTGGATGTCGGTATGCACATACCTGTACGTATATATGCATATACTCATTTACTTTTGTTTTTATATATATATATATATATATATATATATATATATATATATATATATATATATATATATATATAAATTAGGTTACTGTAATACCACTAGCTGAAATAGGAGTTAACACTCCAAATCCACAGAAATAGAAAAAAGATGTAAGAAAGAAAGTGTGCGTGTTTTTATGTATCTGTGAGTCCTTGTGGCTGTGTGCGCATGTTGTGGGACCTGTGAGTAAAAAGGAACGTGTGTATTTATGCATGTGTGTGTTTGACCAGAGAATAAAGAATTTATTTACCAACGTATATTTCAGACACGCTTATGCAAAAAAATATAAATACTTAGATGCACCCACATAGACACATCGATGCATACGTGGATGCGCCCACCAATGTATGCTTACTAATCTACATGTCAAAAAACAATTTTGGAGGGTTGGGTAGAGGCGGTCTAAAATGTCTGATGCAGTATTTGACTGACATTGTATTCGCCGACTAATTTAATGCCAAGATGCATATGGATGTTGTTATGAGCCGTCTATAAGGGAGCAAATCAATATCTGCTGACTTTATGGTTAGACTGTAAGAAGGGGTAACACTGTAAGAAGGTGTCACAAATGGATATTAGAATCGTTGCTCTCTGTCAATGTTCTAACTTTTATATGCAATGTCATTATTTAAGTGGCAGTAACATAGTCTACACAGATATCTCTAAGAAGTTCAGTTGCTGCTATCATTACTAACAGAGTTACGTTATCAAGATAAATGTTCCTGATCAAGATCTTGTCTGTAATAATTTTTCGTCCTGGTAATAAAGGCTAAATTAGAGTGATGGGAGAGGAGATAAACTTTAATGAAATCCACGACATTTTGTTCAAGACTTAATCTGTATTCGAGTAATAGAGGTAAAAACATAAAAATGCAATTTGGTGAAGATAAGCACCATTGTTTGCTAAGTCAAACGGCTAAAAAATGGATATTAAAAGCCTATCACCCATATCTCAAGTGACAAATACTTCGAAGCTACAGTGACTGAAGAAATCTTCAACTCAATTCGGAAGGAATTGAACTCACCGTGGTCTGCATTGACTAAATCTATATCCAACAATTGTTTCGCAATGACAGAGTCAATACTACTATCTAGGATACTCGAAACCTGTTAATGTAAGAGGTACATGTAACTGAAACGCCCCTTTTAGTTCCAAATTCAGACCACTCTTAGCAAATTATTAATTTCTTTTATCCGGGGAAAACACATGATAAGAATGCAACTATCTATATTTGTCTTGAGCTCAGCGGTTTCGGAAAACTGTGCAAAGGAGCTTTCTCTTGCGGGGAAATCAAGGCATGCAGTGTTCTTGATGATTGTTCTATCAAACTGCAAATTTTGACATGAGTCTAGATGTTTTTCTGAAAAAAATGTAACGTTTTGTACGCCTCCAAATGACATAATTAAAAACCATAATCTACCTTCTTTAACAGATCATGTTAAAAACAAGTATCTTCTTGATTTGACGAGGCACAAAGGTATTGAAACTATGTTGTTATATCATAATTAGAGACATCTTGGTTAGCGACAAAACATATAGAGTGAATGACTGCAAAACAATCTTATAGAAAAAAACTGTAAATAACACATGGGCTTGGAACGAACAATTAAAGCAAATAGGCGAAGCCTTAATATTGACATTTCTTCGTGGATAACCGATGAATATAACCATTCACACTAAATGAGATGTCACATTAAATGCGGTTCTTTGAAAGTAACGGTAAAGAGAAGTCTGACAGATGTTAACAAAAGTATGTTCACAATAAGATCTCTGAGACCTAACAGCGCCCCAAATCTCTTTTTCTAGTTATCAGTCCTTTCAGTCGTAAAACAGAAATTTAATGGGATCGAATTCTTAACACTGAGAGATGCCAATCATGACTTCTATATTTTGCAATTTTATTTGCGTTTGATTGTTGAACACACAGTAGTAAAATAAATAAAAGTAACATCTAACATCACCCAAGCGTCAATTGATCTATAATTCTTCTGAGAAGATGCCTACATAATTAGTACTGAAGTTGGTATTTCATTATAAAGGTCTCAACTGACTTTAAATTTAATTTAAATGATATTGTACAAATATTTTATGAATAAAAACTAAATTTTTATTGAAAATCAAATCCGTTGTTTCCTGTTGCTTTGATCAATATTCCGATAATTTTGTCCTATTGTTATATATTTCATTATTTTAAAAATCTTTTGGGTAATGATTTGGCTTTCATTGTTCCCATTCGACAAAATAATATTGTTTCCGTCGATATATTTCTAAATAACTGTCACAGTGGAAGGATGACGTGTTTTCATATCGATTAACAATATGATTGCAAAATCTATCATGAGACGATCAGTAGTATGAAGCGTCATAGTCATTTTAATTCCTTCAGTCTTAAAATCAAGCCAATTCCAGAATAACATTATCTATATTTTATCGGTTTTGTCTGGAGAAATGGGCTCTAAAGATTGCATACACCAACACGCCGAGACCAGCAACATCGATGCTGGTGTTGAATAACTGCAAGTTTACGTTAAAAGAAATAAAAATAAGTAGAAAGAGAGTTAAAGCTGGGGGTTTGGAATAATTACAAATACTAGTTATCATGGAGTCTGTTACGTGAGTGATGCGAGCACAACAGGGGTTGTGCACACAAGCATAGAGCTACTATGTGGCTACTTTTAAAGTACAGGCTATTATATTTCGAACACAAATGAATGAGCAACAGCAGTGAGACATATCTTTCGATTCTTCAACCATAATAATATGAAGGACGCTAATATTTGAAATAAAACCTAATGTAATTCGCTTACATCATAGTCAATTGCCTTATCCCCACCAAACTCTCCCTTGAAATGTAACAGTTAAATGCATATATTCAACTTTATCTAATTCACACTGTGATATTGCATTCTCCACATTGAAGGTTAGTTGTCTTTAACTTGCTCTTCACTGAGGGAGGCTTCGTGACATGTTGCTAGTGAATAAACAAATGAATGTCGAAAATACCTGGTAGTGAAAAAGGCGCATGCATAGATGGATGGTAAGAAGTTTGCCCCTAATTGTATGGTTCCGGTTTCATTCCCACTGCGTGGCACTTTGGGAAAGTGTCTTCTACTGTAACCACGGTCCGACGAAAACATTGTTAGTAGATCTGGTAGTGGGAATCTAAAACAAGCCTGTCATATATTCATATGTCTATGAGTGTGTGTGTGTTTTCATATCTGACTTTGTCCCCTACCACCACCACTTTACAACCGGTGTTGGTGTGTTTACGTCCCCGTAACTTAGCAGTCCGGCAAAGCAACCGATAGAATAAGTACCACGGTTAAAAACATATAAATACTAGGGTCGATTCATTCGACTACATATTCATCAAGGCGATACCGCAACATGGACACAATCAAATGATTAAAATAAGTTAAAGATAAAAGATATAAGGTAAATAATAGCTGCGGGGAATTTAAGCATCCTCATGAAATTATGCCTGGATCAAAACATGCACCGGATCATCAGTTTATGTAAATGTTTTTGTGTATGTGAGTATGATATGGGGATTTTCACCGCAGTTTACATTCATATATTGTAAGCTCTTGTCTTTATCTGGATTGTGATAGTCTGATAATTTCCATTTATGGTTTAAATGAGAGCCTAAATTATAAGCAGAACCAAACAAGGTTTCTTAATGTTAAGGGAACCAAATGAGGGTCGATGTATACACACACACACACACACACACACACACACACACATATATATATATATATATATATATATGAGAGAGTGAAAGAGAAAGAGAGAGAGGGACAGAGAGAGAAAGACAGACAAATAGAGGGTGAGAGATAGAAAAAGACAGAGACAGAGACAGAGAGACCGACAAACAAACAGACAAAGTGACAGAAATAATTTGATAATTTAATACAATGAAAGTCTGATTCTAATCATAACCATTCTTTACTAATCTTGTATTTTCTATTGTAGTCGCATATCTCATGTACTGAATGAAAATTCCTTTTACTTTATTACGCCTAATTGAAGTCCATTAGATTTCATTTATATTATTTCACTATTTTAAAGGTCCATTTAGATTATTATAGTCTGCT
>NC_142942.1:36051210-36108710 GCF_046866305.1 Octopus bimaculoides
AATGCATTAAATCTCCGGTCAGTTAACAAGATATTGTATTATCTTCCGTTGTTTTCCCCGTTATTGTATAGTTAACAAGTTGCTGAAACCCTATAGGTAATAGGGAAGGGGTTGTGGTCATTCACGCAATCTAATTGATTAGCTAATTTATTTGGAAGGCCATGATGCTGCTATGGTTAACAGATAACAGAAACAAACTATATAAAAATTATATATGCATGAAAACATAGAAACAAATAATTCATATTTAACTATGGGTAGATATGAGAGTAAAAATTGATACTGAGACTTGATTCGATTAGATTAAATTAAATTAAATTAAATTATATTAAATTAAGATTTATAGAAGTAAAAAGATGATGAGCGTATAGATTAGTGCATATAATATAATAGGTTATAGTGATATGGCGATGGGATGTGGTTTTTAGATTGTTTACGAGAAATAAGGTGTTATAAATGTATGATACCGTATACTATTATAAATATGTAAACGTGTATCCGTCAAATTAAGAGGATTAAATGTGCATTAACAAGGTGTATGAGCAATCAGGGGGAAATTCTATGATGGAAATTATAAATAAATTTTTTTATCAATGGATAAGATATTAGAAGAGAGTACGTAAGTTATTTTTCCTAGTTGTACTTCATCGTTAAACTATGCTTATAGTATAATATATTTCATCAGACACAACACATTAATTGCAAGACGTTATGCAATAGTGTTGAGTTGTTCAATTAATCATATATATATAAATACACACACAAAGACAAACACACACGCGCACACACACACTCACTCACACACACACACACACACACACACACGCACATATATATATATATATGTGTGTTTGTGTGTGTATGTATATACATATCTATAAATATATATATATACATATATATGTATATATATATATATATACACATACATATAAATGTGTAGATATATACATATAAACATACATATAAATGTATATATATATATATATATATATACAGATCTCTCTCTCTCTCTCTCTATATATATATATATATATATATATATATATATACACATATATGTATATACACATACATATATATGTGTATATATATACATATATATGTATATATATATACACATACATATATGTGCGTATATATACATATACATGTATATATATATATATATATATACACATACATATATATGTGTATATATATATATATACACATACTTATATATGTGTATATATATATATATATATATATATATATATATATATATATATATATTTATATATATATATATATATATATATATATATATACATATATATGTGTATATATACATATATATGTATATATATACACATACATATATATGTAAATACATAGACATACATATATATGTACATCTATACATATATATATTTACTCATATATACATATATAGGGAGAATTCACAAAAAACAAAAGACGAGATAGGTGGTGTAGACAACAAACAGATATATTAGTTTAACGCTCGGGAAGTGAAAAAGTCTTTAACGTTTCGAGCCTACGCTCTTCCATAGAAAGGAACACAGAAAGAAGCAAGGAGAGAAAATAAAGAATGTGTAGTGGCTAGCGATCTATCATGGCGAATGCCAGACAGAAGGGTCACACAGGAGAGCCAGGAAGAAGGGGAGATAATAAAGTAGTAGTGATCCCAAAATGAAGGTGCGCGTGTGTATATATAAGAGAGTATTTATGAGCGTATGTTCCTCGACATTAAGCCTGTTTAATGTCATTTGATTTGATTTTGTAGTTCTGTGATATTTACTTCTCAAATGATTTTTGAAACACCCTGTATATATTTACATACATGCACACATACATCCATACGTACGTACATACATACTTACATAGATACATACATAGATACATACATACACACACACACACATATACCTATCTATCTATCTATCTCTCTCTCTCTCTCTCTCTCTCTCTCTCTATATATATATATATATATATATATATATATATATATATATGTATGTATGTACGTATGTATATATATATATATATATATGTATATATCATCGGTATGTATTTATCTTTTAGCACTCAGATGATTTACATTTCGCTTTTGCCTATAACCAATTTTCTAAACAAAAATAATGGCCCAGAATCAAGCAAACCAATGTTACTTCCCACAATACTGTACTTTTAGAGCCGATTATCTTGTATTTTGTGCATCTAGCCCTGATAGAGATCGAAAACGAACTAATAGTGTGAAGCAAAAAATAGATTTAAAAGTTTGAACCAACTTGAAGAATATCTAGCCAGCGTTCAGTCAAACCCAATTAGTAAGGGAACGATACATTTGCTATAGTTATTCTTTTTCTTTTAGTGATGCAAAATCAGATAAGTAACTTAGCGTGTTACTGTTACACTTCTATCTTTCATTTGAGTAATTATCGTCGAATCAGAGATTTCATTCGTACACTTAATGTATGAATCCTTCATATTCTGGTCATGTTTAGGATTGAGCGATTCATTCGTTAAGGTTAAAAGGAAGCTTAGCTTTTATCCTTTACTAATGCATCCAATTATCGAGTCGGACATGCGTATAGAGTTATAGATACATGTAGAGCAGAATTTAATGATCGCTATCCGATATATATTCAATTAAATGCGCGGGCAAGTTTATTTAGTAGGTTTGATTCACTACAGCACGTTTATGCATGAAATACACTAGTTCATAGTTTCAATAAAAAAAATTGGTATAATGTTAAAATAAAATGCACGTTGCATTTCAAATTACTCGCTTTTAGAGAAGTTTGGATACTAATTTTAATTTACATATTACTTTACAGGAATTCAATTAACAAGATAATTTTCTTACTTATAAACGTCTTTCTTTCTTTCATTCTTTTTGTGTTCTTTCTTGCTTTCTTTCTTTCGTTCGCTTGTTTGTTCTTTCTTTCTTTGAACTTTGTGTTGTAGATGGAAAGCATAGTATAAATCATACTAGACAGAGAAAACAAATTTGAACCATAGTATGATTACTACGTAACCGAGGCCAACACACTTAATTGAAGACTCTGTTCATGAGCTACGACCTCAATAAAAGCACGTGCAAACGTTGCTTTAAAAACATTTTTCTATATCGACTTCTTAGCGATGTACCCGTCGTAGTGGTGATGATTAGCTAAATACTTAGAGCTATACTTTCATTCAGGGGCATTCATACTCAAAAGACTTGAATACAGGATAGAGTTGCACTGATAAGAATAATATCCAAATTTACTAAAATGAATATAGGGGCACTTATGTGTTCAATAGCAGTGTGGGAAATTTTAGAGCTTTCATCGTAGGAAACTTTCCATCGTAAAGAAAGCTGCAACATGATATGGAATCAATGCTTGACAGATTAATATATTTCTTTTAAGGAACTGAATGGATCTGACTTGTTTCTTTTTTTTTTATTTATCGATATATTTCATATGACATGATTTTATTTAAAACAATCTACGTTTTTATAAGTAAATATAATTGTAATTAAAACATTTTATTGCGTGAAAACTACTAATGAAATGTTAATACACTTTACATATTGAGCCAAATTGATATTCAAGCAAATTGCCATGTTGAATTTTGTTAATTTATGTGTATTAATTCTGATATCTATATTTCTGTACGCTGTAAGCAGTAAGAGGTATTTAAGTAAATTAAACTTTATACATTCTTTCTTTTGACATTGCTAAGAATTCTAAAATCGTGACAGATTAGTCTAAATCAAATAAATTTGACTAGTTGAATACACTTTACCGACTAAATCTGTAAATATATGAATTTGGATGCACATATTGATATATAAGTGAATGTCAATTGACATTATCAAATTATTGACTGGACAAAAAGGCTGCATCAATACAATTCATGTTTTACATAGTCAAACAACTGTGAAGTGTTATGATACGAGGTCTGATGAATAGGCATCGGACTGGTGCTATAAAAGCAAAACTACAACACGTACCAATTTGGCTCTTAATCTCCTACAACGTAGTCCCCTTTGGAAGCCATACACTTAATCCAGCGCTGTTTCCTTTGATAGAAGCATTCCTGGTACTACTCGTTTTCTTAGATAGTCAGCAGCTGGCTCGTTGCATTCAATTTAATTTCCTCGGCGTCCTGAAATCTTCTTCCTTTCAAGCGGGATTTAATTTTCGGAAAGAAGAAAAAGTTGCAAGGGGAGAGATCTGGGGAATACCGTGGCTATTGGACCTGGGGAATGCTGCCCTGTATGGATAGGTGCGTTGTCAGCTGAAAGCAGTTTTGGCAAAAACTTGGCAGACACGTGTCACATGCCCAATCTTCAATGATAATGGACTGAACTGAACCGTAACTAATATGCACATCCTCTGATAACTCACTCACAGATGGTGATTCGACGATTTCCCCTCACACCTGCATGCACATCTGTGATGTTTTTCTTAGTTCTGTTGGTTGCAGTTCTCCAAGAACGTTCGTCACTATCGACATTTTTGCGGCTCAAACACTCCTCTCCATACACATTCTGCAACTTCGCGTAGGCCTCTTAGCAGACATCACCAAGCTTTTGGCAAAATGTGATGCAGATTCATACTTAATGCGACGACCACACGCTACACACGTTCCTTCCAAGCACTGCTGTAAACAGCGGAAGTGAGTCAGAACACTAAAACTTAGTGCACATGTACAGCAGAGTTCAAGGTCAATCCACGCTGAGCAGCTTTACTCTGCGTGCTTTAGCTTCGTTATTATTGCAACAGTCCGGATACCTATTGATCAAACCACGTACATGGCACCCAGGCATGAACAATTAGTGTGTATAACATTTGCAGTGGCTCGAGAAGGTAAAAAATGGGTAATATGTAATGATGAATACTAAATTGCATTGAAAGTATAATGCAGTTGTGCGAGTGCATCATTCACACTGCAGAAAAAGTATGGACATATGAAAAAATTAGAAAATGCCTGGTGGGCAAAAAGTCTCGTGTTTTGGTGTGAAGAGTGAAAGTGGGAGTTAATAACTGAATGAGTCCTAACGAACAGTAATAATGTCTAATCTCAATATACTAGACCTCGCAGGAGAGATGAGGCAACATCTTGGCAAGTGATACTCAGGAAAGAATTCTACCAACAAGCAGTTTTGAGAAAGAGAAGTTAAAATTCTGCTGCTGCTGCTGTTACTATGTTGATGACGACGACCAGAATGATGTTATGGTTATAATGATGATGGTGATGACGTTGATATTGGCGATGATGATAATGATGATCATGATCATGATGGTGATCATCATCATTATCATCATATATTTGTATGAGACTTAAGGGTAAAATGTAAATATAATTTTAAACAGAGAAATAATAGAATACGCCACTTCTCTATAGATTGTTCCAGGATATGCCCTGTATGCACTGCAAAGAAAATGACATACATACAGTAATACATATCCAGGTTTAACAAAAGAACTGAAGTAAGGTGTCATACTGCACACACAAATATAAACTGATTTTTAAAATTCATCCAAACTGAAAACAGATATTCAAACAGGGTAAGTGTTTTATGGCGCAAGGGCAATAGAAACAGCAGTTAAGGCAGTATAAACATGTCTAAATCAACGATATATCAAGTAGAATATAACCAACTGAATAGAACAGCTATTTAGATACATGAGACTTAAATCATGAACAGGCCACAGAGTAAATGAAATCGTATTTAAAGAGCGCATTTACAAAATAAAATGAATGCAAAATAAAATTGACATAGCCGGCGCATGCGTTATAGAATATCTACAGAAGAGATGAATTAATAAACAATAATCAATGAACGTTTCTATTAAAGCATAATGCAAATAGGCAATCAACAGAGACAAATCAATGACTGAACTAGCCGATAGCAAAAATATGCAAATAATCGAGAAACAAGATCTATGTCACTGTATGCAGAAAAGGCAATAACGAAACCAACTGATGAAAGCGGATGAAAAAGTTGAGCACGTTCCAGTATATAGCAAAGTGTAAAACCAGTTCGAATGCCAAATTAAAGAATTCTCGACTGTCTGTCACGGGTGGATCGAAACACACGTCAGGAGGTAAGCTATATATATACATGCGTTTGTATGTATTTAAGCGTACGTGTGTGAGTATTTCTATATAATTATACTAGTTGTTTCATTACATAATTATTGTATGTTCAACTAACTTAACACTAAAACGAATCAAGTAATTCAGGACTTTTAGTCACGATAAAACTGCATTAACCCGTACTTTCATATTTGCACTACTCTCCAAAACACATCAGGATATTAAAAGAAGACATCCTTGAAAACAATTGTACATGTTTCACCATCGGGTTACATCTAAGCTATAACAGAACTTCTACTCAGGGGTTCAGCCTTTTTGAAATATTTGTCAAACTTCTCCAAAATGACATCTTACCGTCTCAAACTAAAAATTAGTTATTAGATAGTCATCGGTACCTAAGATAGACGAGATATTCACGGCTGGGACACTGTTAATCATAGATTCATACGGTGGGACGACTTTTGTCTGAAAACATATTATTTATTGATGCAACAGTGGAGAGAATTAAAAGGTTTTCTTATACAAACGTAACATTGCAACTCATTAATTACACATGAAACTCCAATAAACGGTGCATAAACTACATGATTTAACTTTTGCCTCATTATCATTAATTATGTATTAATCATAATTGTTTCATTATTTAGAAATGGCTATTAAAAGATAGATCTATAGGATTATCGTTTTGATCTGTGTTTATAATTGTTATATATTAATTACCCGAGGGCATTACAAGATCGGCTAACTGTATTTAATAATTTGAAATTTATTTGAAAACGAATAGTAACCTAGTAGTTAGCTGAAATCTCCCCTAATTAATAATGTAGGGTCGTTGATCCAAACAATGTAAACAACTGAATCCTCCTCACTTTAATAGAAAATTGCAACATTGATTGGATTATCTATTGCATTACGACAGCAGATGGAGTACTTTCTTTTGTTGAATTTTCTATCACGGATCAGTACACCATATATATATATATATATATATATATATATATATATATATATATATATATATATATATATATATATATATATATATATATATATATATATATATATATATATAATGAAAGACAGAAGATGGAATATACGAGAATTTATAATAAATCACAATTGTTTTGACACATCTAGCATCGATTCCTCTTGGGTGGGGCACTCAACAACTGGTTCAGGAGCATCCAGTGGTGCAGATATATCTCGTCGGGTGATAAATAAATATAACTCGTTAAAATGACTGTTCTGCAAGGTAACTTTCTGTTTTGTAGATAATTGCAGTCAGACAGAAGAAATATCTTCATATATACAGAAGATCAAAAATAAAATCACAGATTACAAAAAGAGAAATGAACACGCAATCCAACGAGAAAAGTATTAAAAATAGCCGTTAACATGTACGGATGTATAAACGCCCTCGATTCCAAGTAACTATCATTATTCAGGACCACCAAGCCTCCAGAAACAGCTGTTAGACTCGTAAAATTCTACCCATTTAACTCCTGATGTATCGTTTATATTTTGTAAGCTGAACTATTTTATAGCCCGGGATTAAGTTAAAATTATTAAGCTAATCAAGTTCCTTATTTCAAACCAAACTAAGTAACATCCACGTCAAATTTGGGCGAAATCCGTTGAAATTGGTCTATATATATATATATATATATATATATATATATATATATGTGGGGGGGGGGGGTGTTGGCCGTATATCAGCAAAACACTTTTTTCCTCGATGGAGAAAAAACAAAAACAATTTAAGTCTTAACAATAACTAACTCGTCGCTAGAAGGGGACTTAACTCCTGTTTGCAAACAATGGTGATTTCTCCGGCTGGAAAATTGTTAAAAGTTTTGGTTGAAAATTTATTTTTACTGCTGTTCGCTGTTGCGTCTGGGAAAAATAAGTTGATGAAAATACAGCTAGAGTCATGACGAATGTCATCCTAAAACTGGAGAAAAATGCGTGCTAAATTGTGGACGTGCATAAATTGCATTCACGTAGACACACACACACACACACACACACATACACAAACACAAACACACACACACACACACACACACACACACACACACACACACACACACACACACACACACACACAGAAATCCTGCCTTTTATATGTACAGATTCTGTATAAATCGACTTGCCTAACTTGCTTGGCATTACCTTTACGCCTCTACCGACTCAAGTTCAAATCACTTGAGCGCTTCGAAGTGTATTCGTGTATTCTATATAGAGAACACGTGTCTCTACCATATATATATATATATATATATATATATATATATATATATATATATATATATATATATATATATATATATATATATATATATATATATATATATACATATACGTCACTAAAGCGGTTGAAAAGTCGCTATAGTGACGTATATATTTTTGCATTTCGGTTGAAAAGTTGCCAACAAGCTACCCTTATCATATTGGTGTGTATACATATATAAATTTAAATGCATATTCATATTTATATATATGTATCTATATGTATATATACTTTCTTATGATTGAAACACTTCGCTTTCTATTAAATCTGCCTCTTCATTTTGACAGACTATTACACAAAATATCTTAATATATAATTATAAAAAAACATGGAGGCAGCTGGCAGATTATTTTTCATAATATATCATTAACTATTTATTTGATCTGAGAATGTACAATGAAATTTGCTCCTGCTTTATGTTGATGTAACTCTTGTCTGCTTAAAATATATATCGATTATAAGCAGAATTTTTTAAAATTCTGGAACTCAAGTAATGAAACAGTCGATTATATATTATTCAGTTCACTTCATGCAAGCTATTATTCTTTTGTACTCTAGGCACAAGGCCCGAAATGTTGCGGGAGGGGCCAGTCGATTAGATTGATCTCAGTACGCAACTGGTACTTAAGTTATCAACCCCGAAAGGATGAAAGGCAAAGCCAACCTGAGCGGAATTTGAACATCCAAGCTGTTATTATAGAAAGATTTAAGAAGTGTGAAAGTGAAAATCGGCACAAAAATGTTAGACTTTAAAAACAGTATCAGATTCATCGGGAATTTCATGATAAAATTTTCTATTTGGAAAATATATGTTCACCCTCCCTCTGTCTCTCATTTTCTCTTTCCCCTCTCATGCATGTATACATACACACACACACACACACACACACACACGCACATATATATATAAAATAGTTATATACTGTCAACTTAAAGTGACAGTCCCAATAAGGGAATCATACTACTGCTATTTAGCCCTAGCAAGCTAGACCGCTTGTCTCCCCCTCGTAAACATAAGGACACAGGAAATGTGTCAAGGCCGACAGGAAGCGGTCCAGCTTGCAAGGGCTAAATAGCAGTAGTATGATTCTCTTATTGGTACTGTCATGTTAAGTTGACAGTATACAACTACTTTGGAGGCGTAATGGCTCAGTGGTTAGGGCAGCGGACTCGCGGTCATAGGATCGTAGTTTCGATTCCCAGACCGGGCGTTGTGTGTGTTTATTGAGCGAAAACACCTAAAGCTCCACGAGGCTCCGGCAGGCGATGGTGACGAACTCTGCTGTACTCTTTCACCACAACTTTCTCTCATTGTTACTTCCTGATTCTGTTGTGCCTGTAATTCAAAGGGTCAGCCTTGTCACACTGTGTCACGCTGAATATCCCCGAGAACTATGTTAAGGGTACACGTGTCTGTGGAGTGCTCAGCCACTTGCACGTCAATTTCACAGCAGGCTGTTCCGTTGATCAACTGGAACCCTCGACGTCGTAAGCGACGGAATACCAACAACAATACAACTACTTTATCGTAACACTGCTGCTTAACTCTCTCTGTGACATTTAGAAATGAATCAGTTCTCTCTCTCTCTCTCTCTCTCTCTCTCTCTCTCTCTCTCCCTTTCTCTCTCTCTCTCTATATATATAATTTACTTGGAAGAGGATGCGTGGCGTTCAAACATATGATAATATAATTTATATATATATATATATATATATATATATATATTTATATATATATATATACATATATATATATATATATATATATATATATATATATATATACATATATGCATATGTGAGCACAGGCCCTCATGAAACGTCTACAACAAAAAAGTACGAAGCACCAGTACATGGAACATTAACTATTCTTTCGAACGACGAAAGGCACAAATGGAAAACGAAACAAACAACACAAAGAACGACTCTTCATCTGAAGACGATGAATATATGTGGAATTCCAGCAGCTCTTACTTCTTTGGAGTAGTGTACACATATATTTTGAAACATATGTAGGAATTAAAGAAACTTTTATTTATATGCGTTTTACTCCATTTATTGTTATTATTCATATCTACTCAAAATGCATCACTTTAACTTGGTATCTCTACCTATAAAACGGGTGTGATATCCTGTTCTTTTTTGTGTGATCTTTGCTACTCATGGTAACTATTAACATATTTACTTTGTGAGGCTTTTTTTTCAAACTGAGATAATATTAATATATTCATAAACTAATATATATATATATATATATATATATATATATATATATATATATATATATATATATATATAAGCAATGTTCGTAAGCATTTCAACATGGCTGTCTGTTCGAACGGACTTTACTGCGATGTTTAACCCCAAGAAGATATTTCCTCTAGCCGGTTAACGATAATTTCGTGATTCTGCATTATGCCAAGACACGAAGCACGTTAGTAGAAATTTGCGACTCGTTTTCATTAGAATAATAGACTTCAAATCCTTGCTATAGTACCCTTTTACAACAAGTAAGGAGCGGATAGATTGTAAATAATCATTTACCATATAATAATAAATTCAAATCAAATATTGATATTTTTAATGCATTTAATAGACATAGTTTCACATTATTTTGCAAGAGAGACACAAAGGAATTCATCTCTTACACAATATCTTTCTTAGTTAAGGCATTAAAGATTATGAAAGGCACAGTAGAATAGAGTATATATTGTTTTGGAAAGCCTATGTCAAGATGACATAGCTAGTAGGAGTAGGATATACATATTGAAGCAAAGTCAGCAGAGATAGGGGAAGAGAGAAAGTGAGATAGAGAAAGAGATAGAGAGATACAGAGAGTCAGAGAGAGAGATAGAGAGAGGGAGAAGGATAGAGACAGAGAGAGAAAGGTTCACAATTAAATGTTTTACTCAAGATGTATTTTTGAATTTTATCTTCTCTTCTTTCACGTGCAAATCGAATCGTATTCCATCAAAGTTGCCAAAGCCGAAAAATTAAAAACTTCTTTGTAACATTGAATCTAACTTCATTTTGGTTAACATAAAAAGACATAATTTTAAAACTTTTAGGATTACAATTTTGAGGAGAAATTATAGAGAAAATCATAACGTATAACGTTAACGTAATCAAAATGTTGAAGATATTTTTGTTCTATTTGTCGCTGAAAACCTAGCACGCCTGTCAAATCAAAGAAAGATTATCTTTAGTTTTCAGTACTAATCCTCTCATCCAATGCCAATTTTTATTCATTTCGTTTCAAGTCAAAAGTTCTTTCAAGTGTAATGATTCACTCAAAGTTTAACTGTTTGCAGAGTGTTGAGAGCGGCCAATTTATTTACATGTCTCACCTATTGCCAAGCAGATCTTGAAAGTCGGCTGAGCGATATGCATCTCCACTCTTGCCGTAGACAACCAAGGCAGATGTCTCACCTAGACAGCCCACGCAGACGGCTCACGCTGACGTCCAAGGAGAGATGACGAAGAATCTTCTTTGCCACGAAGATAGTGTAGTTGATTTCAGATATGTTGGACCATTTGCAAGTTGCTGTAACAATAAATAAAGTCAAGCTAATACGTTCCTCTTGCACGACCACTTGTTGCCCATTAATATTATTCACTTGAATTGACTATATATATATATATAAATATATATATATATATATATATAGTGAAGTATATTTGCCACTTAAATGTGGCTGACACCGAGGGGTGGATGTTACTGTTGCTTTTAGCCCCAGGAGGACATCTCCTCCAGCTGGCTATCGACACACTTCTGTGTCCTGTCTGTATTTGCCAAGGGAAGTTATCCTTCCCATCTTGATCTACGATACGTACGAACTCGAGTTTCAGGGTTATTTCCCTTCTTCAGCGTACGACAATCGCCGACCTTCGATGCAAAAGGCATCCCTTGGCAAATATATATATAAGTTTTTCCAGTGAAATTATTCACTGATATCGAAAAACTGAAAACAAGCAATGTTAAATCTCTGAACGAGGTATTAACAGTAACTGCACGATAAAGTGAAGTATATTTGCCACTTAAATGTGGCTGACCCCGAGGGGTGGATGTTACTGTTGCTTTTAGCCCCAGGAGGACATCTCCTCCAGCTGGCTATCGACACACTTCTGATATTGATATTCTCTCTATGCATCGTACATTTGCTTTAAAGTAAGTAGAATTCCAAAATACAGTTACTTTCTTTCATAAAACGCCATCTGTTTTTTTTAGATATTTTTATATTTTCCATTTTGATTTTTATATCTTTATAGAATTGGGCCCCAATCAATCTATATTCGCGAATTGTGTAAAAGTGAGACAACATTAAAAACGATTCTACATTCTAAGTTAAGTTCACTGAAGGATTGTGTCAGATAAATATAAAAATCCAAAGGAAGATTCAGGTCTTAAAATTTATTAATGGGTTTATTTTTTCCGATATATATGTAGGAAGGATGATTGTAATATAAACCATGTTAAAATTTAAGCTGAACAGATAAATTCACGTTAAAAGTTTCATTTCAATATATTAGGATTACTACTGGTGTAAAATGTTAAAAATACTTATGATTTGAAACCAATATTCGCCTCAAAGAATGCCCAAGAAGTTATTCATTATAAAATACATGTTCTCAGCATGATTATTATGGTTATTATAGTTAATATAGAGAAGGGTGAGGCGGTGAGATGGCAGAATTGTTAGCACGCTAGTCAAAACGCTTAGCGTCATTTCGAAGGAGGCGGCGGGCTAGCAGAATCGTTAGCACGCTGGGCGAAAAGCTTAGCGGTATTTCGTCTGCCGTTACGTTCTGAGTTCAAATTCCGCCGAGGTCGACTTTGCCGTTCATCCTTTCGGGGTTGATAAATTAAGTACCAGTTACGCACTGAGGTCGATATAATCGACTTAATCCCTTTGTCCTTGTTTGTCCCCTCTATGTTTCGGCCCTTGTGGGCAATAAATAAGAATTGTTAGTGCACCTTGCAAAATGGTTTAGCGGCGTTTCGCCTGTTTTTCATCCTTTTTTTTGAGTCGATGAAATAAGTACCATTTTAGCCCTGAGGTCGATGTAATCAGCTTAACCCCTATACCCGAACTCTGTGGCCTTGTGCCAAGATTTGAAACCAAGACAAGAAAAAAATCCCGACTGAACTTGTTCCAAAGTTATTTTTAAAGATTTCGTGGAATAAATTACAGAAAATCTTGTTGATTATTTCAATAAAATGCCTAGAGTATGTTGTTTTGGAAATTAAGAAGACATTTTGTGACTGTATGATTTTTTTCTCTTTGTAAAATGTTCAAAAAACAATTAAAAACACTAATTATATATCTTAAATATACATAGGCGCAGGAGTGGCTGTGTGGTAAGTAGCTTGCTACCAACCACATGGTTCTGGGTCCAGTCTCACTGCGTGACACCTTGGGCAAGTGTCTTCTACTATAGCCTCGGGCCGACCAAAGCCTTGTGAGTGGATTTGGTAGACGGAAACTGAAAGAAGCCTGTCGTATATATGTATATATATATATATATATATATATATATATATATATATATGTGTGTGTGTGTGTGTGTGTGTGTGTGTGTGGGTGTGTGGGTGTGTGTGTGTGTGTGTGTGGGTGTTTGTGTGTCTGTTTTCCCCCCAACTTCGCTTGACAACCGATGCTAGTGCGTTTATGTCCACGTAACTTAGCGGTTCAGCAAAACGAGACCGATAAAAGAAGTACTAGGCTTACAAAGGATAAGTCCTGGGGTCGATTTGCTCGACTAAAGGCGGTGCCCCAGCATGGCCGCAGTCAAATGACTGAAACAAGTAAAAGAGTAAAGAAGTAAAAGAGTATATATACACTATATATATACGAAAACGAAAGTCAACATGGTGCCATGATGTAAACAATATAGGAAATAATAATCAACAAGGCATCATTATATAAATCATATAGGAAATTAAAAAAAATCAACAGAAAAACAATATTTATTTATGATTCTTCATTATTGAAACTTGTAAGAAAATCAAGACGACTGCGAAAACTTCAAAGTAGTTAGTAATGTAGAGTATACATTCATTTGTTAATAAATTGAGATACTGATGTCTGAAAATATTTATGTAACTGTATATATACAAAGTTTCATTATACATATTACAATATGAAAATATACATATTTTCATATTTAATAAATAAATCTGAATAAGACTAAATACGAGGTGGTGCTGAAAAGTTCCTGGCTTTGGATAAAAGAAAATATAAGAGGGTTAGTTATGATTTTATTCAACATATTCCCCTCTCAGATTCACACGTGTATTGTAGTGATACTTCAGTTATTCTAAACCCTGTAAAAGAATTCAGAAGTTTGGGCCTCCAACCAGGAATTTCGCGACACTCTAAAAGTCAGGAACTTTTCAGCAAACCCTTGTAAGATATCTTTTATCCCCTACTTGTTCCACTCATCAGACTGCGGCAATGCTGGAACACCACCTTGAAGAATTTTAGTCGAACAAATCAACCTCAATATCAACTTTTAAACGCCTGGGGCTTGTATCAGTTTGTTTTGCCGAACTGTTAGGCTATGGGAAAGTAAACACAATTGACACTGGTTGTCAAGCGGTGGTGGTGGAGAAATACAGAAACAAAGAGGCAACACACTCACACTCACTCACATACATACTCACACACACACACACACTCGCGCGCACACACACACACTCGCGCGCGCACACACACACACACACACACACACACAAACACACACACACACGTACAGTGTATGTGAGTGTGTATGTGCATGTGTGTGTACGTATATACGACAGGCTTCTTTCAGTTTTCATCAACCAAATCTACTCATAAGATTTTGGTCGGCTCGAAGCTATAGCACTAGACACTCGCGAAAGGTGCCACGCGGTGGAACTGAACATGGTTGAGAAATAAACTTTTTCCCCCACACCAGAGGAATATCGACCAGTCTGATGAATTATTTTTAGTTATTATTGTATTGTAGTTTACTTAATGCAAAAAGAATTACTAAAATAATGATTGTTTTTCTTTCTTTTCCTTTACAGAAACTCCTGAATGTTTAGGTTAAATAGCTTCTAACAGTGATGGGCGTAAACAGCGATGGACAATGTTACTTTACTATCACGTCAAAGTAAACAGAAAATAGAATAGATAACAGAAATATACTAACATATATGTATATATATATATATATATATATATATATATATATATATATATATATGTGGCATCATTTCTAATAACAGCCAAACACCTACTGGGGTTTAAAAATCTTATCCCTACAACTCAAACACAAAACAATAAATTAAAATATCATCATTTCTAAAAATAGATTTGACATCAATTCTAAAAATAGCCAAACACCTACTGCTGCTGCCCAAAGGAATTGGTATAAAAGACAGAAAACCAGCCAACTTATTACAGTCTGTTAAAGTCTGTCATACCGGCCATGACGAAGGGAAATAGCCCTGAAACTCGAGTCGCCTTTATATATTTATATTTATATATTTGATCCGTTATATTGAACACTCAATATTTCATCTACATTCAATACTTTATTTCATGGTGCCATCCATTTTTATTTTATTTTATTTTATATTATATATTGTATATTATATTATATATTGTATATTCCATATTCTATACCCCACATTGGTTCTGCAGGAATATAAATAAAACATAACATAAGAAACAGACAGTGTTGGAACTCTTTTAAACAAAATTATATATATATATATATATATATATATATATATATATATATATATATATATATATATATATATATATATTGTTGTACTTGGGGATGGTCATATTGCCAGTTTAGCCAATAAAAACACACGCACTGTATATTTGGTGTTAATTTTTTTTTTTTTTTTTTTTTTTTTTTCAGCTTTATATTACATTAATCTTAATCTTAATCTTATTTCGGCCAGAGTTCTTTCGTCACACTTCTGTGACCTCATCAGTGGTCCTTTGTTTCCTTCTTTCTTATGTGTGTCTCACCTTGCTAACTATCAGCCATTTTGTATTTTGTATTCCTATTGTATGTGTCTACGCATGCGTGTCCTTCAATGTGTCTGTGTCTTTTGTAAGTGCATGTGTGTATGGGGAGTGTCTGTATCACCTATATTCTCTGTTAATACGTGTTCATTTGTATTAGTTTTTATTTATTTATATGTTCATGTGTGTGTGTGTGTGTGTGTGTGTGTGTGTGTGTGTGTGTTTTTTTTTTTTTTTTTTTTTTTTAATGTGTTTAATTAAATTTTGTTAACGTATGTAGTATTTAATTCCATTTGTTTATCTATGTATTGTATTATACTTTGTTCCTATTATTGTTTTATGGGTAACATGTTGTCAGATGTTAGTTGTCAGATGTTAGGTTTGTTAGTGGCGTATGTTAGTGTTCCATTCTAGTTTCCTATTCAGGCTAGGTTTCCCTTCTATTATGTGTGTAGCTTCAGTAATTTGTCTAAGTGCTGCATCACTGCTATGTGTAGATAAGATTTTAATTTCTATGTTGTTGATTGAGCCTCTATGTTCTTGCTCAGCGTGCTGGTACAGAACTGATGAGTTCTTCCCTTCCTTAAGTTCCCTCCAATGTTCGTTTGCCCGCTCCCCTATACTCCTTGCTGTTTCGCCTACATATGTCGTTGTCTTATCTCTGCATCGTCCCTCTGTACATCTTATACTATAGACCACATTTCTGGTTTTGCAGTTCGTTTGTGGGCTAAATCTACATACGATACAGTTCCTATCAGTGCAGGGGGTTCTACTGAAAGGGTATGTTCTACTGATAAGGGATTTGATAGGGTTGCCTGGCCTTTCAACAACCTTAATTCTTAGCTTAAGTTTGTCTAGGGCCCTTCTAAAGCGGTACGCCAGTTCGCCTCTAGGGGTGGTGTCGACGAACATGACGCTTTGGTACTTGTGGCTATTGTACCATGAGCTTGCCTTCCCTATTTTCTTCTTAGTTCTTTCTATGGTGTTCCATGATTTGCTCCTATAGAGTGGGCAAATCCCATTCCTATCGTTGCGTTTGATTGTTTCAAACTTCTTCATAGCTCCTTTGTAAACCCTGATCCTTTCTTTATGGCTGTAACCCGAGAACTGCATGCGGTGGACGAAATGTTGTATATGTCTCTTTAATTCTGTAGGGTCGCACATGCAGGAGACATTTCGCATTACTCTGACGAGGTCTGCCATCAATATGTTGAATTTGGCATTGTCCGCAATAGCCGAGTTCCGGTGGGTCAGGTACTTGGAGGCCATAGGTTTTGTATAGTGTGAATGGAGGATTCTGGTTTTATTGTTCTTAGTTTCTAGCCAGAGTTCAGTATCTAATACAGGTAATCTATGGTTAGGGTGTTTAGTAGGGTAGTCTATCGTAACTCTAATACTCTGGTGGATGGAGTTAGCTATTCGCTGGATGCTCTCCATAGTCTTAGTTTCTATTTCTATTTCAGGGGTACTCTCTTGTGGCGGTGTCTTTACCACTAAGTTGATATCATCGACATATCGAGAGTACACATTCACGAGTATGGAGTTCTGTGTCAGGCGTTCCTTAAGCCTTCTGTCCCACCATACCATGAAAAGATTGGCCACATCACCGGCGATACTAACCCCGATGGCTGCCCCCTCGTCCTGGGCGTATAATTTGTTGTTAAATTTAAAGGTGTGGCCTTTTAGGGTGACCTTTATACTAGCTCCTAGTGCATGTGCGATCATTTTCTTTACCTGGTGGATATTAGTGGGGGTCCGTATGGCTCTGGTCCATCCACTCCATCTCTCTATAGGGGTCTTCCTAGCCATAGAGGTAATTGTGGGTGGTCTACCTCTTAGACGTCTACTAGGGCAGAAATCTCTAAGGTCGTATCTATCTAGATATGCATCGTCATATGTCAATCTAAGTAGGAGGCCCAGTTCTTCTGTGTTGACTTTTTGGAACTCTACTTCGCTCTCGTTGATCATTTCCACGCACTTTTCCACTGCAAAATCCACGTCGATAGATGGGTATAGTGATACCACATCCATGCTACCCACTATACACCCTGTCAGGTTGCAAGTGTTGTTGCAGTCGTTGATCCTGCTGAGGAGATCTTCCGTGCTGTCACAGACATCAGGTGACATCTGGATTATGGGGCGTATGATCATTGAGAGGAAGTAGGAGATCCTGTAGTTACTAGCGACATTCGCTCCACAGACTGGTCTTGTTGGTGGTCCCACTACAGGATTAGTTGTTACTTTGTGGTCCTTACGGAGCCCATACAGCGTCGGGATATCATTGTTCCAGGCTTGGAAGTTGTTGGCTGTGCGCTTCTGGGGTCTAAGGACAATTGTCCACATCATCATGTGGGCATTGAGGACTTTTTCTCTTTCCTCATGCGCCTGTAAGGTTGTTACCTTCGTATTGGCGATGTGAGGTTGCATTGCCTGGATATAGTTCGGCAGGCTGTCTATTGACATTCTGCCGGACTTATCTGTGGGAAGGCATACCACTTCTCCCTTTTTCGTGCGCTGCATGAGCTTGTGTAGGCCACTTGCGGGTATATTCCCAAGTTGTTGGGCCTCTGTCTTATTCTGTCTCTGTCTCTTAGTGTATAATTCTAAAATCTGTCTAAGTTTTGTCCTAGCTATAGTGAACTGTGCTTCCATGTGGTCATGAGTATGTTTAGGGATGCAGACTCTTTTGTTAAAGGGTAATATTGTCGGGTATACCCGGCTCATATCATAAGTTTTGTCATGTATGTTGAAGAATTGAGTGTCAAGGAGGCTAGTATTCCTGTTGTTGGCCCCTCTGGGGTTGTCTTCTTCGTAACTACCACTACTATTACTGCCGTTATTGCTACTCCCATTCATCCTGTTATTCCTACCACTACTATTGTTACTTAAGCTAAGAATTAAGGTTGTTGAAAGGCCAGGCAACCCTATCAAATCCCTTATCAGTAGAACATACCCTTTCAGTAGAACCCCCTGCACTGATAGGAACTGTATCGTATGTAGATTTAGCCCACAAACGAACTGCAAAACCAGAAATGTGGTCTATAGTATAAGATGTACAGAGGGACGATGCAGAGATAAGACAACGACATATGTAGGCGAAACAGCAAGGAGTATAGGGGAGCGGGCAAACGAACATTGGAGGGAACTTAAGGAAGGGAAGAACTCATCAGTTCTGTACCAGCACGCTGAGCAAGAACATAGAGGCTCAATCAACAACATAGAAATTAAAATCTTATCTACACATAGCAGTGATGCAGCACTTAGACAAATTACTGAAGCTACACACATAATAGAAGGGAAACCTAGCCTGAATAGGAAACTAGAATGGAACACTAACATACGCCACTAACAAACCTAACATCTGACAACTAACATCTGACAACATGTTACCCATAAAACAATAATAGGAACAAAGTATAATACAATACATAGATAAACAAATGGAATTAAATACTACATACGTTAACAAAATTTAATTAAACACATTAAAAAAAAAAAAAAAAAAAACACACACACACACACACACACACACACACACACACACACACACACACACATGAACATATAAATAAATAAAAACTAATACAAATGAACACGTATTAACAGAGAATATAGGTGATACAGACACTCCCCATACACACATGCACTTACAAAAGACACAGACACATTGAAGGACACGCATGCGTAGACACATACAATAGGAATACAAAATACAAAATGGCTGATAGTTAGCAAGGTGAGACACACATAAGAAAGAAGGAAACAAAGGACCACTGATGAGGTCACAGAAGTGTGACGAAAGAACTCTGGCCGAAATAAGATTAAGATTAAGATTAATGTAATATAAAGCTGAAAAAAAAAAAAAAAAAAAAAATTAACACCAAATATACATATATATATATATATATATATATATATATATATATATATATATATATATATATATATATATATATATATATATATATATATATATATATATATATATATATATATATATATATATATATATATATATATATATATATATATATATATATATATATATATATATATATATATATATATATATATATATATATATATATATATATATATATATATATATATATATATATATATATATATATATATATATATATATATATATATATATATATATATATATATATATATATATATATATATATATATATATATATATATATATATATATATATATATATATATATATATATATATATATATATATATATATATATATATATATATATATATATATATACATATATATATACATATATATATATATATATATATATATATATATATATATATATATATATATATATATATATATATATATATATATATATATATATATATATATATATATATATATATATATATATATATATATATATATATATATATATATATATATATATATATATATATATATATATATATATATATATATATATATATATATATTAGAGGTGCAATGGCCCAGTGGTTAGGGCAGCGAACTCGCGGTCACAGGATCGCAGTTTCGATTTTCAGACCGAGCGTTGTGAGTGTTTATTGAGCAAAAACAACTAAAGCTCCACGAGGCTCCGGCAGGGGATGCTGACGAACCCTGCTGCACTCTTCCACCACAACTTTCTCTCACTCTTACTTTCTGTTTCTGTTGTGCCTGTAATTCAAAGGGTCAGCCTTGTCACACTGTGTCACGCTGAATATCCCCGAGAACTACGTTAAGAGTACACGTGTCAGTGGAGTGCTCAGCCACTTTTACGTTAATTTCACGAGCAGGCTGTGAATATATATTATGATGAAAATAGTTGATTATTCAAGTACAAGGTTATGTGTTGCAGAACCACATAATCATATCGATAATAGATAAGATAGCCACTCTCAAATTTTCCTAATGCGTGCCAATTATCAGAGGTATATATATATATATATATATATATATATATATATATATATATATATATATAAATGTATGTATATATAGTCTTGAAAATCATTTGGACGGAAAAAATATGAATTCTGTAGACGCGGTCAGACTCGCGAACAAATGAATTTGGGGAGAAGGAGAGTATATTTTAGATTAAAATGTCACTTAGTTTATCTTAATTTTGAAAAAGTATAAGCATTATTTATGGGATGACCCGACATGTATATTCACGCATGTGTACACATATTACGTATATATGTGTGAGCGTTTATGTCAAATATACTGATATGAATCTACAAGAGAATACACAGACACAACAAACATTAGGTGCATTCATGTACATACATATGTACATACATACATACATACATACATGTGTGTGCGCGCGTTCTCATATATATCTTTTTACTTGCTTGAGTCATAGACCTGAAACGGACTTGAAACTTTCTATTCAATTCGTCTGTTTTACCGAACTTCCAAGTTACAGGAACATAAATAAACCAACACCATTTAGTGAAGCATATGTGCTGGTGATGATGGTGTGTGTGGGATAAACACAGACACAAAGACAGACACACATACGAGGACTGATCTGGACTGCTGACATAATATCTGGACGCTTGTCATAGTAACGAAGCAAGAGAACGCAGAGTGAAACCACTTGGCACAAATTGACCTTGAACGCTGCTGTGCACGCGCACTAAATTTTAACGTTCTAGCTCACTTTTGCTGTTTACAGAAATGGTTGGAAGAACGTGGGTAGCGTGCGATCGGCGCATTGACCATTACAGGAAAAGTTGTCATGGCGATGCCTGCTCAGAGGCTTACGCAAAGTTGCAGAGAGTGTATGGAGAGGAGTTCATGAGCTGCACGCAAGTGTACGAGTGGTTCTGACGTTTCGACGATGGCCGTGAAAATGTCGATAAGCGACGAACGCTCTGGGAATCCCGCAACCAATAGAACTGAGAAAAATATTGCAGACGTGTGTGCAACTCTGAGGGAAAATCGTCGAATCACCATCCATGAGTTATGAGAGGATGTGCAGATTAGTTACGGTTCAGTTCAGTCCATTATCACTGAGGTTTTGAGCACGAGATGCGCGTCTGGCAAGTTTGTGCCAAAACTACTTTCAACTGACCAAAAGGACGCGTGGCTTTCCGTTGCAGAAGATATCCTTGATTGTGTCGAAAATGGTGAACGCTTTTTGAAAACGTTGCGTAGGCCTCTGAGAAGGAATCGCCAGGCTTTTGGCAACATTGGATTCAGATTCTCAGCTCAACCTTCTCTGTAATTGCCAATACGACGGTCACACGCTACACACGTTCATTCCGAGCACTGCTGCAAACAGCGGACCTGAGCTAGAATGTTAAATCTCAGTGCGCATGCACAACAGTGTCCAAGTTCAATTTTTGCCAAGCGGCTTTACTCTGTGTGCTTTAGCTTTATTGCTATGGCAACAGTCCGGATAGTTATTGATCAGACCAGATTCACTCACAAAGCAATGCAGAAGAAGATACTTGTTTAGGGGACGTGGTCGCATAGCCAGCCCCTATGCACAAAGACAACTGGTATGTCTGTGTATGATATTTTTAGATTTATGTGAATACATTTCTCGATACATACACAAATGATTTCAAATTTTGACCTAAAGCCAGCAAGTTCAGAAGAGAGGGTATGTCGATTACATCGATCCCAATTTCCGAAAAGAATGAAAGGCAAAGTCCACCTTGGCGAAATTTGAAATCAGAATGTGAACATATACACAAATAATATATCCTCCACATATCTAAGTTTACGAAAATTCTTCTATGAAAAAATAAAGAAATTGTTTAAAAATCAATTTGAAATGCCTACCTCTAAACAAGCTTGTACAACCATTTCAAAATGATTTTTTTCTGTAATCATTAAATATTAAATTTAGAAACATGAAAATTCACTTCCAGTGAGAATGAAACGCAGCATTAAAAAAGAAACAAAAAAAAAACAAAGATTAGAACTGGAAAATATGAAAATATTTTTTTTTTATGCACCCAGAGAAACTGAAAACCACAATCACATTGACAAAAATACTGATAGAAAAAGATATTGGAACATCTTGAATAAGACTCACTACCAAAGAGTTAATGATACAAATGAATTTTCCCCATTGAATAACAATAGATTACATGTAATGACTGCATACTGAACTTAATACGAATTAATACCAATTATATTAGCTAACTCCAGAAAATCAGACATGAGTATCATTAAAATTGAAATATAAAAATCAGACGTATCATTAAGGTTAAGGTGGTATAACACTGAGCGTTATGGAATAATATCCATTCCGTAATTAGTTCAAATTAAATTTCTAACAGAGCATTTGTTGTGTGACTGTGTGTATTTATCATTCTGACTTGAGATATTTTCATATACTACTACACACAAGATGGCGTGTAGTGAATTTTACATAAACATCCACCCATTCACACACACACATATTTTGTCGCTCACAATTTTGTTTCCAAATTGTCGGAAACGGTGTTTCAACCACTTTTGATTGCCTGAGTGGCGATCACACCTGCACAGTTTGAGATAATCCCGACAATATTCGATACAATGCAAAAATCTGCAAACGAAGTGTTCGCTGGTTTGCGAGGATGATTGGTAGGGTAGATCTAAATTTAAAAAGCCTATTTGAAACAGTATTAGATTAAAATGATGTTGATTTTGAAATATTAAATTTACATTCATATCCTAAGAAGATCGAACTTAAACAACGATAATTCATAAATGAGTAATGGCTTTAAATTCAAACTTAGTGCTTCACTCGAATGCTTTATACTGCAACATATACAATTGTGCGAGGTTTAAATAATATCTTAAAATATAACTGAATGTTTGACATGTATTTAATCTTCCGTTGCAAAATTTCAAAATAGTTAAATGCCTTATGCGTAGTAAAACCAGAAACCTAACGTTCAATGGCAGTTTCAATTTGTTAAAATCCTTTATGCATATCGTATGTTTGCAGCTGTTATATTCTATTAATATGAATAAGATACATGTTATATTAATGCATCCAGAAGTTTCTCCAAAAACAAAATTGAGATGATAACAAAAGCATCGAGAACTATATTCTACGTAGACGATGTGAAGCCCCAGTAACTTTATTAGATAGGAATACATGAATGGGCAGCAAACGTTTCAGTATAATGAAGTGATATTTCTGTATTGAATATTAAGAAAAGGAAGTCATATTATAAATAGAAAAAAGATTAGAAATTAATCATTAACAATATCACAAGTTTGTTTCCGTCTTTACGTTCTGAGTTCAAATTCCGCCGAGATCGACGTTGCCTTTCATCCACTCAGGAGTCGATAAAATAAGTTCCCGTTGACCACCTTATTTAACATATACACGCTCACACACGACCCGCATTAGACTCCTCACTCATACTAATATCGAACCGGAGTCTAACAGTGGTCCTTCTGTAGCACTTACTCAGCCTTACCTGCATTCTGGGTCGTCTGGATACCAAAACTTCTCATATTATATATATATATATATATATTTACACCTGCCAGTATATGTCTGTGTGATTTTGACTGTGTTGGTGGGGAAAAGAAATATTTATCAACTATCGAGACACATTCATTCTGCATGTGAAAGTAAATTAGAATCAGAACGATTAGCAACCTGCAAAGGAGGCATTAAATAAGTTAACTGAAACTTTTAAGTGACATATATGTGTACTCATGTTGTCAATGTTGAGGATGCGATACCAGTGACGCCAGCTTCCTTACAACACTCTCTACACGCATGTGAACTAAATATCAAGGAAAGAATTATTGCTTCTGCACCCTTAAATACACTTGACCTGAACTCACCAATATAAGTTTACCATCTAGAAGCCATCTTGAAATCGTCTCAAATCCCTGTATTCTTCTTTAAATATCTGACGAGATGGGTCCGTCCTATGATTCCACACAACTTTAAGTCATACGGAACTGAATCAATCTGTTATTAACAAATATATGTAACTCCTATCAAATATGTTGTGTACAGTTGTCTTTCGTTTGTCCACTCGCTCATGTATATGATTTGCTGTGACGTAAATGAAGCGCAGTACGCTATTCGTAGTTAAATGATCTTTGTAGAGAGACCTTGTTCATTATACCAACTGTTTTTTTTTGTTTTTTAAAAATATTCAGATTTGATTAAATTTTATCTTATACAATACCATGGAATTCTGACTCTATGCGTGTGAATTTTAACGAATTCCTTTTGTTCATTTTCTAAGAACAAGTATTATTTATTAGAAACAATTTGCATTCCAGAAGTTTTGAGGCTTTTTCAAAGAGAGATATTTATTAATTTTTTAAGAAATACAAAACTAGTACTTGTAGCATTCTAACCATTTCGTGAAGATCTCATGGAAGTTCTCCAAGTGTCCAGAACCTCTGTTACAGCCACCTGCGCCTTCTCTTTTAGCTTGGGCACAGCCAAAAGTCAAAGGAAGCAAGGTCTGGACTGTATGAAAGGTGCGAGGTAGGTTGATGCCCATCTATGTCAAGAAGTTGATTACCAGGATGGGAATTTTGACTAGTGCACTGACTTGGTGCAAGTGCTGTGGCCTTTTGCGAGGAAATCTCTACCTGAACTCTCTCAAAATTTTCACAAAATACTCTGTCTCACTTGAGGAAATCTAATGGATGTAGATGATGCTTTTGGTGTTGAAAAAGTGAATCATCGTGAGCTTCACGGTGGACATTCTTTGCCTGGTGTCTTGTGCTAGCGAAAAATAGGTGTTTGTCTCATAGATGTCAATCCATAAGCAGCCTGAACCATTTCATATGTTTATGAAGCGTTTTATACCGATTCAAGCACAAAACGTTATTGTATAGTGAGCTTCTTAATTCCCTTCACATCCTGACTGCATTCCACACACTAGGCAGCTCTGACAAGCAGTGTTTATTAGGTAGTATTGAAAGAGCTGTTGTAGCCGTCTCCCTCCGTCTGAAAAGAATAAAAGTTGGCAGGTTAGCTTATTACACGCATAGTAATGATATACTAAAATTACAATAATGCGGAACAGTTATAACCAACTCGCCTAACAAAAGCCTCAAAACGTAGAGAACGCATCTCGTAAGTGTGTCATCCCACTGAATCGCATGTCTAATTGGATCTATATTTATTTCAATAATCGCGTGGTTCACTCCATATACAATGCTTCAAAGTTCATTTCGGTATACTGTTCTGTGAATTTGTTCTGAGTTCATTTTTCTGAGGATGCCTTTATCCTTATGACACTTCTGTGTATTTCAGACACAATATAACTTCGCTATTTTACAACTTCATAAATTGCCAAACTTCATGTGAATCTTTTAATCATCTATTTATTGATCCTGAGTATTTTCCGTTTCCCTCTTTTCTGCATTGATATGTTTTCCTTTCAATATTTTGTGAATACTTTTAGATGTAATAGACGCAATGTTAAGCAAGTTTTAACATCAAATTACTTGGCTTTCAATTGAGTCTTCTGCAGAGAAATACTTATTTCAACGACATTTTATCACTTCCCCAATCCATTAAATTCTTCTATTAGACTAACGTTTTAATCATTTGTTGAGCTATTTAAACAACATGCAGTGATCATTTAAACCGAACAGTCCCTAATTCAATAAGCAAGTTATTTATAATTGTGCCTTCACTGATTAAATTACACGCTTCCTTTAAACATTGATTCATTCAAATATATCCCTTGTAATACACAAATCATGTGCTAATTTATTGATAGAAATATTTCATTAAATCACTTTGCGCTTTAATGACATATTTACAAACTAAAATCCAGATTTAGAACACAATAAGGTGTAATTAAAGAGCATTGAGATGCAGTAATACCAGTTAAATTAAGGGTTTGGGCATCTGGAACATACCTGGATAACCATTGTTCAGTTAAAGTCTTAAAGCATCACTTAACTTCGTAAAATGACCATAAAGATGATTTAATTTATGCACTCTTCTGTGATGCATTTTAAGAACAAATTTGGCCACTTTGCTTTGGAAGACAGAAAATCTCTAAAAGAATTACAGTTATTGCAATTTTATTGCCTTGCCAAATTCACCAATGGAGCAATAATAACTTGTGACAGGTTTTGAAAATGTAGGATGACCATATTCTTTTCAGTATAACCGAATTTTTAAAGTTAAAAGGCGGGTTTAAAATCTTTCTGAGATCCTTCATGATACGAAATTGGATCAAAGACATCAACAGATCATCCCTGTTTAGACAAGATTTTTCAAGTATCTGGAGATTGCTAATACTATTATTTTCCTAAAGATGCTTAGCAAACTATTTTAATATTCCTTTATATCTGCTTTCTTTATATCTTCAAAAATGCAAACGAGATTACAAACACGAGATCACACGAACAAAATCTATGGAGATGATATAAGATTTAATCACAACCATATATACCATTTGCCGTTATCTATTATTATGCATACACAGGCGCACATACACACACGTGCGCGCATAGACACAATTACATATACAGGCTCACACACTCACACACACATATGCCTATGTGTGTGTTTGCATTGTGCGTCTGTTTATAACTTTTGTTCCTCATATCATGCATTATATTGTAATCGATTTTTGCGCCCATATGAACATTTGTGAATCAGTTTTTCGGCGAACATGCCTCCGTTCGCCGTTATGTGTATACCTGTTGAGATACTATTATGTGATTATGCGTAAGGCTTTGTTACTTCAGGTAGTCAACTGATGCATATGTGGTTTTAAGGTTTGCTGCTTTGTAACCCTGGATTACAATGGGATTTCCTTAAATGAAACAAGGAGATGCTATTTGTGATCATTTCAGAAGATAAGTGAATATTTCCCAAGCATTTTACGCACATCTATTAATCATTTTTAGTCAGAGCTTTAGAATTGTTTCCTTTTCAGGTGTTTCATTTTTCAATTTTCCATGTTCTGTAATGTTTGGAGTACTTCATGCGTAGTTATATCTTCTCATTATTATGCCTGCTTCTGATCTGTATTTAGATTTGAACGTTCCCATCCATAGTATAATCCATCTGTTATTCACACGCCTCACTCTCAATATTCCGTTTCTCTTCCTATTTGGCAGTATTGCTTTGTGCTGGACATTTTTTGTGATCATTTCAAACATTATCGTTTATAGTGTTTCTATTTGTTTCATTTAAAGAAGATACAATTCTTTTTATACTGTATTTCTTTAGGATTTAGGTTTCTCCCATTATTTTCCACTCTCTTTTCATTTTTGACTTTATTAATATTTGCAGACATTTATTGTATATCTTTCTTTGTTTTCTATGTAATTTCCTTTGGTTTATATGAAGTTGTCACTCTGTCGTGCCTTCTTTTCCAGCTGCATACATTATCTTATTTAAACTGAAAGAATTGATATTGGTATCTCTTTTCAGTAAATATGATACAATCATCATTTTTTAATGTCGAAGCTCTTTTATTCGAAAAAAAAACTGCTTTTACTATCTATAATCAATGTTTCCAGCTTTAGAAATATGTACTCGTATTTCATTGATATAATCGCTTATCTTTGTAAGTTACTTGCAATAAAGCATTTCTGTCTTTGTTCGTCAATTTTTATTTGTTTTCCTAGCGTGCACTTTTCTTGTCTTTAATTATTTTAATTCATATTTCATTGCACCTCTTTCTTATATGTTGTAATGCCTTTTGTAGTTGTGCTAGTATGGAAGGAGTCGGGTTTTTTGTAAGATACTCACACATTTAAGTAATCTCTATTCTACAATAATAGAAAGTATACTACATAAAATATTAAAATTGAAAGACCCATCAGTATTTAAACCAAACCAAGGAAGGGAAATTGAAAATTACAGACACAAAGGAATCCAAAATACATAAATTCAATAAAAGATATAAATAATCTCTGAAATTCAAAGAAAATATTAAACATAATATTTTTAAAAAAACATGAGAAACCAGAGAACAAATCATTGAAATAAAATTGCTAATGATTCGATAATTAAATGAAAACATAACGTTTTAGGACACACCAGCATCCGAAGATATTCAAGCATATTGGAATGGAATAAGTAATTCAAGCATGTGACATGATAAAAAAGCGAAGAGCATTAGAAAGGAAAACGGTAACATATATGTACTATGGTACTGCAAGCAGAGACGGCTATAGCCATCAAGAATTTCTCCGACACAAAAATTGTAATCATTTACAAAACCACTTCGATTGACAATGTATCTTGTTCCTAGATTAAATTACCTGACTTAGTACTCATAAATGGCGTGTATCAGCAATGAAACAAATGTGAAAAAGCAATAGTCAACACCTGACTGGTTGCTAGAATGGAAATCAACATCGCCTCATCCAACAAAGAAAAAAATATTAGTTCTATTCTTAATGTGTTCGACAGAATAGAATGTAAATATATAAATCTCTATTCTGTACCATCAATGGAGAACAATTTCTATGTCTTTCTATCGCTGAGTACCTCTCCTGACGAACACATAACCTAAATGTACCAAAAACTACATTGCAGACACTGGTCATTATCTTCAAAACCAGAAAATGCTTTAGTCCCTAGCAACTACTTAGCCTCTATAAAACTCAGGCACGATCTACAAAATAGAAAATACTGCTCTCACATGTATGACGGCAATAGTACTACACACATCCTAGACAGCACTAAATGCAGGTGACTGCTTGGCATGAAGTCACTCACTAGTACCTCTATGTCCCTAAATCACAGGTGTTCTGTTCTTTTTTCTGCTTTTATTCTGCTAGTACTGTGGCCTCTACATGGAACTGGCTAATACCATCTCACTTTCACTCAAAAACTCCCAAGACATTTTCACTTTTCTCTTTGTCACCATTGTTTTGTTTCTTCTTCAGTAACTCGCACTATTTACTATATCTAGTTCTTTCTTACTAATGCACCGACCTACTTGAATTGTCTTCCTGCCCATGTCTGTTCCTTTCTTTTCTCTTTCAGTCTCATAGTTTCTGATATCTCTGTGATTGCCAAGGGTATATTTTCCTTTCTCTGACTAAAACAGTATTTCTTAAAACTACTTGGAAACATTCTACGATTGCAAGTCTTCTTTATATATGTGCAAGTTAGAACTAAAATATACCTAATTTTCAGATATTCATCGCTTCATAGCCTGTGATAGTTACTTATATTCATACGACAGAACATATTATAGCAGTGAAGCTTGATTTTCATATGAGAATCCTGATGTTTTTGAAGCTCAGAATTGCTATAGCATTTATAAGTTATTTTACCTTCTTATTCAGAACATAACGTCAAACTGAACATACCAGTATGAGGAGGCGATCAATATTCATAGTCACAACGAATCCCGTTCACATTAAAATGTAAAAGTGAATTCAAGTCAACATTTAATTCTAAGCTCAGTTAGATCTCTCTTAATGACTTTCGACTGACGTTTTCCTAAAATCCAACGTATTCAGAAGCGTGTAGAATATTATTTCTAATATTTTATTAGCAAAACTAGGCAAAATGGAAGATGGTGCTAAATTTATCATCCTACTGAGAAAAGATAGCACTCTAGAATATTTCACACACCTGATGAATGATTTATCACTAAAAAGAAAAACCAGATAAATAATTAATGATTAAATGAAGCGTGACAAGGGCTAGGTAAGTACACTCAGCAATCATTATCGCAAGAATGTATTTTTAGTATACAAATCAGGATATTTCACCTTTTTTTCTGCTGGATGCACATTAAACAGGTGAATGAGGCGTTAAAAACGTTGATACTAAGGTTATTGCTCATTAGTAACCATATACTCGGAAATGAGCGATAACGGATATGAAGTTGATGCAAAGAATTACACATGTAAAATGTTACATTAAACGCTTTGGCTCTGAAATACATCAACTCCTCTTTAGAATGCAGGAGTATAATATAAATAATCTACATGAGATCATGTAAACATACAGACCGCTCTATGCAAGACATATACTTTGTTCAAATATTTGCAGGCTATTGGATGTTCTATTGACATATCTTTCAAATAACACATACACGCGCGCGCACGCGCGCACACACACACACACACACACACACAAGCACACACGCACTCACACGCACACGCACTCACACACCCACGCATATATATGCATACATACGTACGAATACACACATATATACTGCAGATAGCAAGATAGATAGATAAATAGATAGATAGATAGATAGATAGATAGATAGATAGATAGATAGATAGATAGATAGATAGATATGAGTGTATAGAATGTGACTGCGCATAAGATAATAAACGCACTCACATATACACGCGCGTACACGCATACACACATCTTGTAGTGAAGACCTCGTTAAAAATATTAGATTGAAAAAAGTTATGTATCTTTAAGTAGCCAAAAAAATTGGTAAGTAACAACTAAAACTGACTTTGACTCTAAATATCTCTGGTTAAAAGATATTAGATAGAAAAAAAAGTCATGCAGGTTTTAGTGATGAAAAAATGTGATATGTTATTGTAAATCTTTCACACACGGTACTCTCTGGATTATAATAAGGTCCACCGTTACTCACTGGCGGCCAATTTAAGAATGAAACAAGATGGCAATGATTACAATGTTTAAGACAAGTTAGGTCCAATAAATGTGTAAATTTGTCGACCTAATATGGTTACATACTACGATGTATTCGAAATCAACTTCAAATAGTAACGCCGTTCTGCTCCGTAGGAATGTACCATTTAATGTCCAGGAGTGGTCAGTAAGCCTGCTGGCACTTCAGTATGCTTGGTGGTTCGTTGGATTATAAGAATTATAGTTTTCTAGTGAATAGTTAAAAATTATTATAAGAACAGAATTACTTTTTATCTACACAAATTTGGGCAAATTCGCTTTAGAGTCTGTTTTTTTCTATTCTGCTCTATCTCTAGTAGCACGCAATAGGTAAATTCTTCTAGTTGTATTTCCTCTTTATCATAGTAAACTCTTCTAGTTATATAAACGCTTTATAATAGTTTATCTTTTAAAAATGCTTTGACAAGCTACATATACAAAATGGAGTTTTAATAGTTTTAATTCGAAAGAGTATATGAGGAACTTTTAATTTGATGATTGATTGATGTTGTAACTATATTCTGTTTCATTCCACATGTTTTATTGCTCTTGTGAGTTTTGTTGCTTTCTTTACTTATAAGCAAATCATAATCTTCAAGTTAAATGTCAAACACAGTGTGTTTTGCATTTTTCAAAAATATATAATCAGCATTGCTTTAATAGTTATAGTGGTAATTCTAAACAAAATAAAGAAACAACGTAACACTATGTTAAATTCAATAAATTAAACAAAAGTAATCAACGAGTAGATCAAATCGCACAACTCATAGATTTACTTTCTATCTGAACATCACTTTGTCGAGGAGTGAATCTTTTACGATCGTCTACGCCGTCTTTGTAAAGTATGTGGTAGTGTCCATGTAGTGTCAACTACGATGCTAAAACTTGGTGATGGACGCGGGCAAATGGTCTAGAGTCTAGACGCTGCAGCTGCGGCTGTTGATAATTGTAGTTGTGGCATATATCTCCGTTACAATGGCGGTGGGATTGGAAATGTTGATTTCGCTGTTGCTGTGTATCACTATGATGTTGCTGCAGTTAACGTTGTAGTTAATTCTGGTTGTTATTGTTGTTTGCGAGGATATTTCGGTATTGTTGTTGCTCATGGTCATGTCTCTGTTATTATGTCGTTTTCTGTTTTGGCTCATCAATTTGTTGACATTCTTGTTTCTTCAACAAACGCTGCGAGGGCGGGAGACTCATCTCTCTCTGTGACTCTGTGAAGCGGAGACTTATGATGGCAACTTCTTTTCTTACCTCTCACTTGCCAAATAATATCGCTGCAATGATTAATATATTGAGAATGTTTTTTGAAATAAAAAATTTCAAAAGAATTTTGTGTCAAAATGCTTGAGGAACCAACCAATCCAAGAGCGCCGTTCTTTATTTTTCAACAAAAGGAACAGCATAAATTTAAGAAAAAGATGAATCAGACGGAAAAGAGACAACAATCTATTTAAGATTTATGGAGGAAAGGAAATACGCAGCATTCAGTCGAAAGCATATAATAACAATAATAATGATAATAATAATGATGATGATGATGATGATGATGATGATGATGATGATGATGATGATAATAATAATAATAATAATAATAATAATAATAATAATAATAATAATAATAATAATGATGATAATGATAATAATAATAATAGCAACAGAAAAAAGATGGTATAAACACACGCCAGAAAAGGTCACAGAAAACGAGAAAGCAACCATACTCTGGGATATGCCAATACACACAGATAGAGAAATTAAGGCAAATAGACCAGATATAGTTGTCAAAGATCATGAAGGAAAAAAATGCCTTCTAATTGATGTTTCAATACCAGCAGATGACAACGTTTCTCTAAAAGAAATGGAAAAACTTTCAAAATACAAAGACCTGGAAATAGAGATAACTCGAATGTGGAATCTAAAAACAGAAACAATTCCTATCATAGTAGGTGCCTTAGGTATAATAAAAAAATATTCAGACAAATACATAACAAAAACACCAGGACTTACAAATATATATAACATACAGAAAATTGCACTACTGGGTACTGCACACATTCTACGCAAAACACTTTCAATACAGTAAACATAAGAGCACCACAGCAAACCACAGCACATACCCAAGGCGCACAGAGCTGCGCTCGGTAGTGAAGTGAAAGCACGTTATAAAAATAAAACTACTGAATAATAATAATAATAATAATAATAATAATAATAATAATAATAATAAATTCTCTGATGCAGTACCAGGCAGTGGCCTTCATGACTTCTCATCTTAACTGATTGGAAGTGTTATGTACATTGTTTTGTCTTGGTAGAAAAGTTGGGCTACAGCAAATATTCTGCTAAATGCCACATATTTGTTTGTCATTTATTTGGCCTTAACTAGTTGAGCATATCTTTTAGTGGCCGAGGATTTGTGCAACTCTGATCACGAGCAGAAGTAGTGGGGAGCATCATAGCCATGTGTTGAAAGGTATTCTTTGGGGTTTGGATAATTCACCTTTGGAAAACCTGGGTGATTCGTTCGACATATTTAAACAACCCTTAATCAGGGACCTTTAAGCGGATGGGCAATACTTGCATATGAGAACGTTTCTCTAAAAGGAATGGAGAAACTTTCAAAATACAAAGACCTGGAAATAGAGGTAACTGGAATGTGGAATCTAAAAACAAAGACAATTCCTATCATAATAAGCGCATTAGGTATAATAAAAAAAAATATTCAGACAAATACATAACAAAAACACCAGGACTTACAAGTATATATAACATACAAATAAATTGCACTACTGGGCACAACACACATCTTACGCACAGCACTTTCAATGCAGTAACCATAAGAGTATCACAGCAAACCACAGCACATACCCAAGGCACACAGAGCTGCCCTCGGTAGTGAAGTGAAAATACGCTATAAAAATAAAACTACTGAATAATAATAATAATAATAATAATAATAATAATAATAATAATAATAATAATAATAATAATAATAATAATAATAATAAAAATAATAATAATAAAAATAATAATATAATAACAATAATAATAATATAATAATAATAAAAATAGTAATATAATAATAATAATAACACACAGATAGAGAAATTAAGACAAATAGACCAGATATAGTTGTCAAAGTTCATGAAGAAAAAAATGCTTTCTAATTGATGTATCAACACAAGCAGATGACAACGTTTCCCTAAAAGAAAAACTTTCAAAATACAAAGACCTGTAAATAGAGGTAACTTGAATGTGGAATCTAAAAACAGAAACAATTCCTATCATAGTAGGTGCCTTAGGTATAATAAAAATATTCAGACAAATACATAACGAAAACACCAGGACTTAAAATATATATAACATACAGAAAATTGCACTACTGGGCACTGCACACATCCTACGCAAAGTACTTTCAATACATTAACCATAAGAGCATCACAGCAAACCACAGCACATACCCAAGGCACACAGAGCTGCCCTCGGTAGTGAAGTGAATGAGCGCTATAAAAATAAAACTACTGAATAATAATAATAATAATAATAATAATAATAATAATAATAATAATAATAATAATAATAAAAAAAATAATAATAATAAAAATAATAATATAATAACAATAATAATAATATAGTAATAATAAAAATGATATAATAATAATAATAATAATAATAATAATAATAATAATAATAATAATAATAATAATAATAATAATAAGTCCCTTTCAAAATACAAAGACCTGGAAATAGAGGTAACTCGAATGTAGAATCTAAAAACAGAAACAATTCCTATCATAGTAGGTGCCTTAGGCATAATAAAAAAAATATTCAGACAAATACATAACAAAAACACCAGGCCCTTACAAATATATGTATAACATACAGAAAATTGCACTACTGGGCACTGCACACATCCTACGCAAAGCACTTTCAATACAGTAACCATAAGAGCATCACAGCAAACCACAGCACATACCCAAGGTGCACAGAGCTGCGCTCGGTAGTGAAGTGAAAGCACGTTATAAAAATAAAACTACTGAATAATAATAATAATAATAATAATAATAATAATAATAATAATAATAATAATAATAATAATAATAATAATAATAATGATGATGATGATGATGATGATGATGATGATGATGATGATGATGATGATGATAATAATAATAATAATAATAATAATAATAATAATAATAATAATAATAATAATAACAATAATAATGTATGATTAACTGAAGAAGGGAACACTGAAAAAGAGATTGAGAGCACTATACTGGCAGTGCAAAACCAAGCTTTGGCCACGAATTGGAGAATCAACCTTAGGAATGAACAAGTGTCTTCGCTGCGCCGCACTCGTTATAGAGTGGACGAAACCATAGCCCACATAACGAACGGATTCCGTAGACTTTCCCAAAACTACTGCAAGGTAGCGAAATTGCTACATTGGAAACTGTGCGAAAACTGGGGGAAAGATGTGGAGTGAGCAGAAACCGCAGAGAGTGGCGGAGTTGGAGACTTGTGAAATCATCTGTGATTTCCATATCCAAGCAGATTAGGCGCTACAGCATAATAGACTGGATCTAGTGGTGGTCGAAAAGATGCACCACGTTTGCTATATAGTTGATGTTGTGTGCCCCTTTGACCCACGAATAGTCAAGAAGTACGAAATATCCCGGCTATGGAAAATGAAGAAGGTGAAGATTGTACAGATTATTGTACAAATTGCTTGGGGAAAGTATCACAAGGCATCAAGAGGAATATAAAGGAAATCGGAATAGTGTGCCCTGTAGAACTGATACAAAAATATTTCCTCTTTGGCACGGCAAGAATAATCAGGGAAGTATAAGATAGTGGTACTGTAGGCTACAGGCAGCAAGCCCGCTACGTATGCAAAGCTCCAGGAGCTCCAACAAAGCCTGACATAAAATGACAAATTTTACTACTAATAATAATTTTGAAGATGATGATGATGGTGATAATGATGATGATGATGATGATGATACTATTAATTAAATAACAAAAGCAATAGTACAGGACGATATAAAAAGAACGCTCCCATCTTAAGGCTTATGAAGAGAAAGAATGTGAAAGAGAAGATGAAGGATTTGATTAAATCATTTCCTCTATAATTGAAGTCCTTTAAGCTAGTGACAACTAAATGGGCACGATTGCTCACGTAGTAGTTAGAGAGTTTAGAGTTGACCCAGTTACACTAGTGAGAAACAAACTCTGGTGGAAGCAAAGTATCGAACAAACAAATGAAAATCCCTCGTAGAGAAGCCAGTCAATCCATGAAAGAAGGTAAACAACGAAATGAAACAAGAAAATACTGTTAGGAAAGGAAACGTCATGAGAAGTAAAAAGATGTGATAGTAGTAATTTAAGAGCTTAAGCAACGGATCACAGTAAAATAAGAACAGATATGAATAAAGGATAGATCAATTCCAACAAACCCAACTGCTTCAATGCATCCAAAAGAGACTGTTCGAAAATCTGTAAAGAACAAAGGTGGTGGTGGTGTTGTGGTGGACGGCGTCAATGATGCATAAAATTCTGGAGTGATGTATGAAGTAAACAAATAGATGGCAGAAAGGAAGCATACGCGATGAATCAAATTGAGAAAGAGTACAGAGACACAACCAGAGAAGAAGTATCTCAGTCCTCCTGTTGAAACGAGTAGGGATACAAGGTTTTTACTATAAAAAATAAACGAGTGACCAAGATATGCTAGCAGAAATATTGGATCAATTTTTTAAAGAGAGACGAGTCAATCAATGAAAGAACAACGCTTATCATGAAAAATAAGAACAAAGGGGCATATCTCATAAAATCTGGTCCCCTTACTTGTCTCCTAGAAGTGACACTTCCAGGAAGTGAAGGGTTTCCTGTCTATAGAAATGAGGAAAAACGCAGAAAGCATTCAAGAGTCACTGAAGACCACCTTCCTTCTGATATGTAAAATGAATATCAAAGAGTAGACAAGTTGAACTGAATAAGGCATGAATCGCCAATACTTGGTGTATAAACTCCGCATTTCCATTGCGTTTGTTTTTAGTATTCCAAAATACATGTGTAATTGAGTGAGTGTGTGTATGTGTGAGTGAGTGAATTTGTTTGTGAGGGCGCGTTTGTGTGTGTATGGGTGTGTTTGTGGGTGTGATTGTGGGTACGTGTGTTTGTGGGTGCGTTTGTGTGTGCGTGTGTTTGTTGGGGTGCTTGTGTGTATGTGTGTTTGTGGGTGTGATAATGTGTGCGTGTGTTTGTGTGTGCGTGTACAATAAATTGCAAGCAAGTTGCTGGTTATTTTTCTAAGAATTTAATTTCGTACAGAATTCCTGGTAGCTTTTCTGGTAATTTTATTTAATAAATAAGAGAGAGTGTTTTAGTTTCGACAGATCATAAACAGAGAAATCGCGATTCGATATTCTCTAGAGATTTTATTTTGTAACACTTTCATGATTTTTGTCTCTGTCTTATTTAATTTGTTCTTTAGTAACATTGGTAACAGACGAGATTCGTAAACATTCAAAGTTGCATCCATTAAATCTCGAGGAGATTACTTTCGTTCCAATATGGGTTTTGTTTAAATATATTGGTTCATTTCGTGCTATCATTGTCGTTGTGTCAAAGTTAAGAGTAGGTGTTTTGATGGAGAGCATCCACGATTGATTGTGTGCATCTTTGTTTCTTCAGTACTGAAATCAGATATCATGAGTAGGTTATTTCAATGTGTGAGTAAATCTATTTGCCCACGAAGCTGTCTTCTGAACGTAAGATTTCAACTTTAAAGACTTACTACCTCCTCTGAACTTGAAATTTGAAATGAATGTAAAGGCGGCAAACTGGCAGAATCATTAGCACGCCGAGCAAAATGCTTAGTGCGATTTCGTCAGTCTTAACGTTCTGAGTTCAAATTCCACCGAGGTCAACTTTGACTTTCATCCTCTCAGATTCGATAAAATAAACACCAGTTGAACACTGGGGTCGATGTAATTGACTTACCCCCTGGACGAAATTGTATTCAGTATTTGAAATTTAAAAGAATAGGTATATAACCAATTACAACTATGATCGTAGAGATAATTTGCATTTACTTCGACCTGCAAGCTGAAAAAACTCCACATTATTAAATATTAATTATTTCACATCTGACTAAATCATAACAAGTATAAACAGATACGTGTATTGTGCCAAGTCTCAAAAACTAGTTATAGCTATTGTAGACCTTTCTGGGCAGCAAAACAATATATCTTTGTATATATTGTATGCATTTTATGCAGTGGCATCCATATCTTTCACGGTATAGGAGAACAACGGAATTTAGTTTTCAAATAAATATCATTGTAAGTTTGATCGTAATATGTGACAAAATACATGAGAGGGTTTCAGGTAAATATACAATATTTTGTACATTTGTTTATCAGTTGTATCCCACATCCAGGTATGGAATCCAACTTCTTTGGTATATGCAAATATCATGTTGGTATTATATGGTAAGTTCCTTAAAAGTATAATCATATATTTAAAATGTATCAGAAAGATCCTATATTTAAAAATAGAGTTCAACGAAGCATGACCATAAATTTCAAAATACAATAGAAAGAGTACACATACAGGCACAGACATACAGACATACACACATACACATACACACACACTCACAAACATCTATCTATCTATCTATCTATCTATCTATCTATCTATCTATCTATCTATCTATCTATCTATCTATCTATCTATCTATCTATCAATCTATATATCTATCTATCAATATAACGCATAAATAGAGCCTCAAAGATTGCTTTAGGATACATGAATTATTTTATAAATATATTTGTTCAAAATATATCATGATACTATTAGTAGCTCTTTCCGTGGTATATAATTTGATATATATGTATACACACACACACACACACACACGGATATATATGTATAATATATATATATATATATATATTTATATATATATATATATATATATATATATATATATATATATATATATAATATATATATATATATATAATATATATATATATAATATATATATATGTATATATATATATATATATATATATATATATATATATATATATATATATATATATATATATATATATATATATATACAGAGAGAGAGAGAGAGAACTACACAGACAGACAGACAGACAGACTGACAGACAGACAGACTGACAGACAGACTGACAGAAAATGTTCGCTAATGGTGGTGGATTATGTAGGGATGACACTCTATTTACAGTATATTTAACTTGCAATGTTAACGTGGAAAAATACAAGAAGAACCTATACAACATTTTCACTGGTCTATGTTTATCTATTTCTATTGAGGAAGAACATAATTAATTAAACTTGCTAGAAGTTCGGGAAAGAAGACCGATAGAATGAGTCGCAGGCTTTTAAAAATAAGTACTGGGGTTGATACATTTGAGTGAAAATTCATTAAGCATGGCCGCAGCCTAATGACTGAAATGAGTAATAGATAAGAGATTAAAGACAATATATATATATATATATATATATATATATATATATATATATATATATATATATATATGATACAACACCGGACATAACAGCAGCTTTCGTTCCCTCATGAAAGATGATAACATCCAACGTTTTCCCAAAAATACAGACAGGCAGACAGACAGACAGACAAACAGACAGACAGATAGACGGACAGATATATATATATATATATATAGATAGATAGATAGATAGGTAAGTCTATAGATATATCAATATATTTGCATGTAGAGATATATATTATAAATATACAAATAGACAGGAAATTGAACTGAAATGAAAAGAAATTAAAATCGGTAAATAATTTGAACTGATCCTTGGTGGCAGTTGGACAACGAAAGGTATGTGATAACCTTTTATCATTTTAATTCATCTCTTGTTTCTTTAAGCTATAAGCATATAATATCTGTCAAAATATATTAAACCAAGGTAAATAAGCAATATATTCTTAGTTCATTTCCATTATATTTATAAATTCAGTTTTAATTAAATGGTAGGATTTCAACGGATTTTTTGAAATTCTTTGCTTGTCCTTAATATACTAAGATAATGTTTTCAAATATGCTGGCTTACACCATGGATATCCACGGGAATTGATAGTTATTATTATTATCATTGCTTTTGCTGTTGTTGCTGTTAAGAATGCTGCAAACTTGCAGAACCGTTAGCACGCTGGAGAAAATTCTTACCCGCGTTTCGTCCGAAATTACGTTCTGAATTCAAATTCTACCAAGATTAACTTTGTGTTCATCTTTTGTCGATCAATAAAATAAAGTACCAGTCAAACTCTGGTATCTATGTATTCGACTGCCCCTCCTCGCCCTCCATCCCACTCGAAATGATTGGCCTTGCGCCAAAATTAGGAAGAATTATTATTATTAGCACTGGCACGGTAGTGAGCTGGAATAGTAGTTACCGAATCGGAAAAGCTAATCATGGTATTTATTTTAGCTTTCTACGTTCAAATTCCACCGAGGTCGATTTTGTCTTTATCCATTAAGAGTGGATAAAATAAGTACTAGTTGTGATTTAATATCGATAGAATCGACTAACACAGCTTCTATAAATTTTTGGAAATGTGCCACAATTTTAAATCAATTGTAAGGCGACGAGCTGGCAAAACTTCGTGCCATTTTTCTTGCTCTACTGAGATCAAATCATCAACTTTACTTTACATTTTTTTAGGGGTGTATGAAGTAAAGTACCACCCAAGTACTGGAGTTGATGTAATGAACTTGATCCTTCCCACAAAAATTACTTATTTTGTGCCAAAATTAGAACGAATTTTTTATTATTGTCTCTTTTTTTGGTTTCATCTACATTTTATTTTTGCTGTTTGAGGTATGACCACGGCAGACATGAAGCTGGTGAGAAGGAAGTCGAAGACGAGAAGAAAGAGTAAAAGAAATATAAGGTTCATTATTATCTGTAACTACTGCAGCGCTAAGATTAGAAGAAAATAATATTCATTGCAGTGTTAGCAATAATTGTGCTGATGTTACCCTAATTGACGATAATAGTGACTGATGATGCATACACTGCTTTTATGAGGATTTCTTTCGTCTGAAGCATATAAATAAGGATTTAAAAAACACAACCAGAACTGATTAGAATTGCTCAAATGATTAGAATACAAGTTTACACAGTATCAATGTTAAATTTTCTAATAGCTAAATTTAAATTTCCTAATTGTGAAATTTTAATTTTCCGATTGTAAAAAGTCACTGCTGATATTTCATATATCACAATTCAAAAAATAGGATTCATATATCCTCTCGTTATCACCGAATTATCTCATGTAATTTACCATAAAAAAGGAAAAATTCACATTTGATTTTCTTTTTTTTTTTATTATATGTATGCTGTTAAAATATTTTGTCAATGTTTTTCATTTATTTCTCGTGCTTCTAGAACGTCATATTTGTTAACATCGCATTTCGTTAACAATTTGAAAATAAGTAATATAACAAAGATGCAATGCCCTTTTACTTCATGGTTTAGAATCGTGTAGAACTCTCTTAGATATATAGATGGGGGGGGGGGGCTCTCTCTTCCATTCTCACTCTTCCGCACTATACACCCTTGTCAATCATGCCTCAGAGATTGTTAATAAAAGCTACTGACAACCGTTTTGCAGATTAGAACACCTTTTAATCTACTTTGACCTTCTGCACAGAGGCTTAATAGACACGCATCTTAGTCACCTAATAGAAAGCAGCAATGTTTCTCTAAACAGAATTATTGCAATTAACCATTATGAAGTACAGGACGAATACCTGACCCATCAAAATAGAGGCATAGGAGTATAATATTGACGGCATTGACCACGAATTTGAATAATTTAAAAAATATATATTCTGATAACTAAATTCTTAGGCATTGAAAATTTACATAACAATCCGAGAATTATAGATGCTATTACTGTGAAGAAATGTAATACAATAATTTATAAATGCAATCAATATTATAAATATTCAGTTATTAACCTTGTCATCATTTCTTCTACTGTTTGTGAAGGTACGAGAATTGGAAATATTTTTGTTGATTGCAATCTATATACGTGACTAAGTATTCATAAGTATGTATAAATCACAGAAACCGATAAGTTAATGAAATAAAAACTGTTTTCTCTAGACGCAGATGTTTGGAAAACCAATCGAAACCACCAGCTTATAGTGATTATTTTTAAAGACAATTGCACCAGTTAAATAATGTATTTGTAATAACCTAGGGGGAGTAACAGAGTCAGTGGATGTAAGTGGTACGTAATGCTTTCATAGAGTCGAAAGTTTTCAATTGATCGTACAATGCAAATTCGATTCTTTCTTAAATCCTTCATTCGCTCTTTGTCATTAGCTTTCTGTGTTTTTTTATATTTTTCATTTTTTCTCATTTTCTTTCGTAATGTAAAGACTTTATAACTTATCTTAGACTAGATAATAGTTAGATCATTCTGACTATGACTTATGAATATTATTATGTAAAATATAAACAAACTGTCTCAAAGAAAAATCGCCCCTATTACTATGCATATCATCACGAAGATAGTTGAGGATTTATAAAAGAACTTTTATGATTATTATCATATATCTTTTAAAATCAATGCTCACATGGTGTCTCGCGAGCGTGCGTGTACATGCGTCTGTCTATTTGATATATATATATATATATATATATATATATATATATATATATATATATATATATATGTGTGTGTGTGTGTGTGTGTGTGTGTGTGTGTGTGTGTGTGTGTGTGTGTGTGTATATATATATATATGCTGTACACATATATACATACATTACATACATACACTTAATATATATATATATATATATATATATATATATATATATATATATATATATATATAAGCAGACATACATATATACGTACATACAGCGTCGCTTATGTGACCAAACACAGATTACGAAACTGCTGTCAACAACAGGAATAAACATCTGTTCTCTCACCTCTCATATCACCTCAGTTTATAAATATATTTATATTTATACTAACATTCTCGTGTAAAAGATACCAACAGTTTAATTCAAGATGGAAAATGACGCATGAATGCAAATCATTGATAAATGCTAGCACTCCTGTAAATATATGTGCAAACACAGAATTGTAGTACTTAAAAAAAAGATACTGTTGTAAAATCTAGTTTTAAAATGTTATAGTCCACATGTATGAAACATTAACTTTTGAACGGTCACCTAGATCAGATTTTTTAAGATCATATGCTCTTTCTGTCAAGGACCTAAACCTGTTTACAAGTAAAATAGTATTGCACAATACCCAGACATGATTGTATGTAAAATATGAAACAAAGTTCAAAGCTTGCTTGACAGTAGGCACTCGTTTAAACTATTTCCCGATATCAAGTCAACGAAGCAGTAAAACATTCGCACACATATATAAACACATATATAGATATTCATAGATATATACATATGTATGCACGCATATATATGACAGCTGCAACCTCGTTACACGAGAAAAGCCATTGCGAAGAAGACTTACTGAAGTGATTCATGATTGTTGCCATGCGACGCCCTTATATGACTTTTAAGCCCGGTGAAGCTTTTACACATTTTATTACATACTAGACAACTGTGCTGGCTGGCAGGAGAAACAGGTGCCACCATACGCACTCTCTTAACATGTCTTTTTAGACCTCCAACTGAGAGGCACACCCTTCCACACATTCTGTTATGGATTTTAAAAGCCACATCATTGTTTGTTATGGGTCGATTTCTATGAGAATTTTGATAGCTCACCAGGCCTGCACGACTCAAACACCTCCGCCCACAAACCACACACATGAAAATCAACACTCTCTCTCACTCTCCACAGGTTTCCTCTTCTAAGCTCCCTCCTAATTCTCTCATACATCACTCTCCCCTTCTTAAACTTTGAACAATCATCTTGCACTATCTTCCTCCATCCATCACGCACTACCTTCCTCCATCCCTCTCCCAATTACTAGCTGCAATTCTTGTCTGTTTTAGAGCATTTTTAAGGCAATCTTTAAACCTTCGTTTAGGCTTATGCGCTGGTATCCTGCCATCTTCCAGCTCACCATACAATGGCTGCTTAGGCACTCGCTCATCACTCATCCTTACCCCCCCTCACCTCAAAATCTTTGCAAAATCATTGACTCTATGCTTCTATTGCCACTCCTCTCAAGCACCTCCACATTACTAATGGCCATTTTCTAGTTTATCCCCCATATTTTTCTCAGACAGTATTGAGGAAATCGTTCTAATTGCCTTACCTGCCTACGGTAAACAACTCATGCCTCACTTCCATATAGCAAAGATGGGACGACGCATGTGTTATATACCTCAACTTTAATTTGTGAAGATATATTATGTTGTTTCCACAGACGCCTATCAATCCTACCAAAAGCACTACTAGCCCTGCTGATTCGGTATGAAATTTCGTCATGAAGACCAGCAGTGCTCAAGGTTTTTCCCAAATAAATAAATCTAGGTACAATCTCCAACCTTTGACCTTTCACAGTTATAAAAGGTTCCACATACATCTTGTTGGAAGCGGGCTGGTACATTATAACAGGTTGTTTAGATTGATTGTTAGACCCAATGCTACACATGCTGACGAAATCGCATTCACCATGTGCTGCATATCTTTCTTAGAATGTGCGAACAAGTCATAATCATCTGCATACAAAAACTCAACGAGGTGAGAATGCAGATCTTTCGTTTTGGCACAGGGTCTTTTGAGAACAGTTTTCCTGTTGTCCTATATCTTATATTGACCTCTTCGTGGCAATCTTTAAAAGCTATTTAAAGACTATTGCGAAATATATAGTAAACAGTATAGGAGCAGGAATATCACCTTGTTTTACACTATTTTCTACAGAAATTGGATCTGATAAGGTGCCTCCAAAGTTAACTCTCACTTTCATCTTGTCATGAAATTGTCTAAGCACTCTCACAAATTTTTCAGCGCATTCTAACTCTTTTAGGATCTCCCAAAGTGCAGTTCTATTGATAGAATCAAACGCTTTTGTTAGGTCAATGAAAACCTGGTATAAGTCTATATCTTGTTCAATGCACTTCTCTTGCAACTCTCTAGCCAAGTATATCTTATCCATAGTAATCCTACTATCCCTAAACCCACATTGCGATTCTGGTAGAACCTCATCAGCAAAGTGCAGAAGCAATCTATCCAGCATTACCCTACAGAGGACCTTTCCAGCAACAGCTAACAGACAGATGCCGCAATAATTATCATAGACATCCTTTCTACCTTTAGATTTATATAGTATCTCCATAGTTGCATCACGCCAATCCGGAGGAACCTCTTCACTTTCCCAAATCCTCTGAATCACATCTGTCAACACTGCAGAAAGATGATCGCCACCATATTTATATCTCTGCACCAAGTCCATCCATACCAGGGGCCTTTCCATTGTACATATTTCAAGGTTGTAAAACAGAATGTAGTATCGAGGAAGTTTACACTACAATAATCTTTTTTCTACAGTAATGTTGAGTCCTATGTTCTTAAATAGTTTAAAGAAATGCTTCCTATGGCTTTCTGCTTGTACTTTAATACTCATACATACATACATACATACATACATACATACATACATACATACATGCATGCATGCATACATACATACGTACATACGTACAATAGTACATACATACATACGTACATACGTACAATAGTACATACATACATACATACATACATACATATGAAAGCTTCTTTCAGCTTCTGTCCATCACATCCACTCACAAGGCACGAGGCTAATGTCGAAGGTGCCATGCAGTGAGATTGAGCCCAGAACCATGTGACTAGTGAGCAAACTTCTTATTACACAGCCACGCCTTTATGATCTATTATCATTTACTTGTATCAGTCAGAGAGCGGCAATGCTGGGACGCAACTTTGAAGGGTTTTAGTCGAACGAATCGAGTCCAGCACCATTTTAAGCTTGGTACTTTCATCAATCTCATTTATCGGTAAGTTAGGGAGACGTAAACAAGTGAACACAGTTTCTCAAGCAGTGGTGGGGTAGAAATAAGGACAAAATGACATGCGGACACACACACACACACACACACACAATACACACACAATACACGCACACATATACACACACACACACACTAACACACACATACACACATACGTTTATTTATATATCTATATCTATGCAGGTGTATACCCATACATATGTTATTGCGTGTGAATGTGTTATTCTTCACCTCGAAAAAGAAATAATGTTTAGTGCCAGGAATGGCAAGCATGGAAAAAAATGGACAAAAACGGAAGATAGAAAAATATGAAGTATGTACATATAAATATGCGTGTGTGTGTGTATGTGTGGTGTGTGTGTGTGTGTGTGCGTGTGTGTGTGTGTGTGTGTAATTTAGAAATGTTACGGAAGCGCTATCTTTATATCTACAATATATATATATATATATATATATATATATAATACAAAGAATATATATACATGTACACACACATATATGTACATACTTACATCTACATGTGTATATACATGCATATCAGGGTACAGGACGTTAGAACAATAAACTACAGACAACGGAACGAACACATAGGAAAACGGAAAGCCACTTGGAATATCCCTTCATCAGCTGTCTCTATTCTATCTAGACGTTTCGAAGATAATATATATATATATATATATATATATATATATATATATATATATATATATATACATATATATATGTATGTATGTATGTATGTTTGCATGTATGTATGTATATACAGACAGATAGAGAGCAATAGAGAGAGAGAGAGAGATGTATTTAATCTGAATGTTTGTCTCACGATTCGGGCTTTATGCCACGGTGATCTTCACAGAAAGCAGTTACAACTCGGTATTAGTGGTGTATTTATGTCCTTTGGTGTCTGAGTCTGTTCGGTCAGGTGTTTGTGTTCATTTGTTTTGCATTCCGCATTTATTTATTGGTGCTGTTTTTCTCGCCTTTTTATTGGTTGTTCAGCTAACTTTTTTTTATTCAGTGTTGTGTTTATCTCTTGGAAATACAGTTCGGATTGTGTGTTTTGAACTTGGTTATAACTTGATGAACTGGTGATGTCGCATAGTTTCGTTTCTATTACGTGTAAGTGTCTAATATGGTAATGGTTATTTTGTGAGAGGTTGTTTACGAATGGGCTTAGCCATAAAGCTAATTAAAATATATTTCTGCGAGTGCATCACGGCTGAGTGAGCATGTATGCAAAAACATCCGTTTGTTGTTACTGAGATGAAATTTTGTTTTCTTGGTTTGTGTCTGTCCTATGCTGATATGTTTGCCATGTTTAATGATATAGTAGAGGTGCGTGGTTTAGTGGTTAAGGTGTTGTATGTATGATAGTAAGACTGTGGTTTCCTCTTCCTGAATCGGGCGGCATGTTGTGTTCTTGAGCAAAACACTTCATTTCACGTTAATCCAGTCTACTCAGCTGGCAAAAATGAGTGATCCTGTGACAGACCAGTCTCCCGTCCAGGTGGGAAATATTTACGTCATGAAAACCGAGAAACCGGTCCTATGTGTCTGTATGACTGGGGAAGGAACCTTACTTACTTCATTGTTTCGATACATACATACATACATACATACATACATACACATTCGAAGCGACAAGGCGCGTATTTGGCGTGGGAGACTATTTATCGAAAATACGATGAATACTATCTCCAGCGTTGAAGCCACACTATCAGCCTTGTTAAATAACCGGTTAATCTTCAGATGAATTAACTGAGGGAGCCTTTTATTCACGATCGTAGTGATGTTCGACTGAAACTTGAATTTAGCATGCAGAGACTTACTACAAACAACATGGCTAGACACTACATCAACAAAAACACAATCGAGGAACAGAACGAAAACAACAGCTCAACAGGTAAACAAATTATTTCTAGCTGTAGTTATAGAAGAAACCGTAACTACAAAACTCATTTCTCTTGGAGTTATGAATTGAATAATGATCCATTTAACTGCTACGAAAAAGTAAAACAAAATCCCGCTGTTGGCTATATGAATCGATTGAAATCATATTGGGACCATCTGCATCAAGAATTAAATCATTTTAGTGCGAAGTAACTATGCCAACTAGCAACATGTGTAGAACATAGAAAGAAGGTTAGTAACTGTAACTTTATTAAGAAATCGAAAATTAACCTTCTTCCCAACTCTACAAACAAAAACGAAAACGCGAATGATATAAGACCACCACGTAGTTTCGCAGCTAGCGAGATTCCAACAGATTCTATAGTGCCTGCCAGCCAAACTATATTACTGGCTTAAGTCAGTAATATACTATGATCATGGTAAACAGCACGTACAATCGCCACGATTATTGTAGTAGTAGTGTTAGTGAGGATTATATGCCAGTGAAATGTGCCCTTACTGAAATTTTCTAAGGAAAAACTACTTTGGCTTTGAAGGACTCTCTCAAGGGGAGAGTATTTTCTTCCAAGGTAAGTAAAAAAAACACCAGATACAGTATTAAAAGCTATTAACGAAATTGATAATGAATATTTACAACAGTGTGATGAAACCACATACTAGCAGATTAACGCCTGTCTATATGCTCTGGCTACTACTGTAAAACAGTACATGAATGATATTCAAAAAATTTAAAAAACCGAAATAGCAAAGAAATCTGCTCTGGCATCTCTTCAGTTTTCAAGGCAATCAAAAAATGCTATGAAAATGACCATTATACAACGGGAAATTACTATGCGATTGACCGTTATTAAGACAAAAGTGCTATTAGAACGACCGTTAAATAAGGGGAAAAAACCGAAGGGGAGAAAGTGAAAAAGTAAAAAATTAAAAGTGTGCATTGAAATTGCGTACGCGCGCATGTACTTACATACACATACGCGCACGCACACCCACGTACATGTGCCTATATGCATATGCTCAGTCACACTCGCGTGAAACACATACGTGCACACACACACACATACGCCTATATATGCACACATATATACGCAACCATACATGTACTCATATACATATCTGCGAACACGCGCGCGCCCACACTCACGTTAAACACATGCATGTACACCCACATATATATTATGGCAACCATAGAATTGTCACATTATATTACAGATAAATTCCTCTATTTACATAATATCAAGGTCTCATTCATTCTTTTGTAGTGACACCATTACTATTAATACACACATACACACACACACACACACACACACACACACACATATATATATATATATATATATATATATATATATGTTTTATATATATATATATATATGTATGTGTGTGTGTGTATGTGTGTATATATATATATATATATATATATATATGTGTGTGTGTGGTGTATGTGTATATATATATATATATATATATATATAGAGAGAGAGAGAGAGAGAGAGAGAGAGAGAAATAGGGGAGAGTGTGTGCGTATTGAATACATACAAGAATCACAAAGTAATATGCTTGTATAAGAGCATACGTACGCACACCTTGAACTTGTGAAATACATTCGTATCAATGTGACATGTTGCACTACATCTCAATGAATTCCATTGTTTTCGATGTTAAGTTAAATATCCCAGGTAATTTCTTTAGATAACCCTAGTTCATTATCGCTTCGTGTGTGGAATATGCAACTGTATCATATTCATACAGTCTACTAGCTTCGCTTATCTGATAGCAAACAAAGCATGTTTCTTGATATTTGATATGATTTCATTTATTTCATTATTTTATTCGTCTTTTTTTTTGTTTTGTTTTTTAAAGAAATTCAATTTATAATAACATTGATCGCTTTAAGAAATTCGTGAATAATTGATAGTAACCCATCAAGATAGTTGCTAATTTTAACCTGACGTAATTATCTAATAACTAGTCTGCCACAGGATATCTGATCAAGGAATAATTAACTGCTCAGTATCTTGTTCGTTTAAGCAAGGGACAAAGAATGATATACACAAGAGTAATATTAGAGCAATGCACTTTTTTATTGGTTATATTGATAATAATTAAAATTTATGTGAATAGTTTAGACATAATTTTCAGATTTTTATGTAGTATATAGGAATATATATTCAACTACTGCACATCGAAGTTTCTAACTTGTGGAGGAATTAACATCACTGTGGTTATATTAGAATCAAGGATGTGTAATTTGCGAAAGATATGTTTTGGAATGTATGATGATTCATAGTTACTTGGTCATTTCTGAAAGAATTATTCTTGACAGCTCAAATGCTACTGAAAAAGGAGCAACATCAAACTACGACATAATAGGCAGTAATTCAACATCTGATCTTATGTAACGAGAATGCTGACTGGTTGGCAGTTGCAGTGTAGGGGAAATATTTCTGTTCAACATTGTCAGCAGTCCTTATGCTGTAAAGATTTATAGTGGACTTTGTCCAATTATGTTCCATCGCCATGGAACAAAGTTGAAATAATCTATTTTCTGTACACTACTGCAAATTGACAGTAGTGAAAAAGTTATATCACACGAAATTACTCTAGCAGCAGCAGCATAGTAGCAGCACTACTTTAGATACGAGGAACCCTAAATAAATATAGGTATAATCTAATACCGTATAACCGAAACTATTCAGTCCCTTTCAGAGATGATGACGAATAGCATAAATTTTTGTGTCGTTCATAGTTAGATGGAAGCTTTTGGTGTTTCACTGGTCAAGTTATGGTAAGGACGAACATACATTCGTTAGCGAAGTAATCATTTTTATACGAGTTTATTTATTGGCAAATATTTGTATATTAGTATTAGTTTCGCAACTGTTAAGAAAGGATCAGTAAAAATAATTGGTAAACTTCCAAATAACGAATTATCATGCGGCTCTGTGGAATCATTTGCCTTTTAAGCCTGAAGGCTTAATATATAAACAACTTTGATTTATAAAAACAATAAATGTGCCAGTTGTATTTTGTACTGCGATGATCTGATCTTCAACAGAATTTTTTCAGTGAGAATAATTTCATATTTTGTTGAAGGAGGTAAAGAGTATTATTCGTATAAGATATGGTGCCAGTCACATTTTAAAGCCAAGTGATTCTTCTTACTGGCGCTTACAATTCAATTGGCGTTTATTTTCGATATTAATTCAGCATTTCAGACAGTGGGTAACTGGGTGGTAATCATCAAAATATTTCCTGCAACCCTTCATTATATGATTAGGCTCACCTTCAACAAAATATTTCAGAATTTCCTTCTATGCAAGACATTTATTAGAAGTGTGGCAAATAGTCGTATGCATTGATTAAAAATGTATAGTCCAGTATCTCTGAATTCTATCTTCATTCAAAACTTGCCGAGGGGAACTTTGTCATTCACTTTACTGGAGTCGATGTAATCGAATAATCTCCTCCCTACAATCAGTTTGTCGTGTGTCTAACAGATTATAACAATTATTCGATTTGAAACAGGTTAAGTCTTATCTCTGGTAGAATTTAAGTAGGTAACGGGTTACTATCTGTAACCTACTACAGCTACAAGCTTTCAAAACCATGCTGATAATCTTTTCTGTTTCCAAGGGGTAAAATTTCTGTAGAAGCTCTACAGCACATTACCTTCCAATCTCCAACTATTTTTTCTATATCATTACTCACAGTTCCTAATACACCAATTATTAGAGGCACAAAATTTAGTCTTCAAATTCCATATTCTCGTCATTTCAAGTTCTAAGGGATTGCATTTCTTAACTTTTCAACTACTTTCTTTAAACCTTGGAGTCAAACGAACATAATGGATCAATTAGTAAACATCTTTGATTGTCCTTGTCTATTATTATTATATAGAGTTAAATAATAGGCTCAGGAGTGGCTGTGAGGTAAGTATCTTGCTTACGAACCACATGGTTCCGGGTTCAGTCCCACTGCGTGGCACCTTGGGCAAGTGTCTTCTACTATAGCCGAGGGCCGATCAAAGCCTTGTGAGTGAAGTTAGTAGACGGAAACTGAAAGAAGCCCGTCGTATATATGTATATATATATATGTGTGTGTGTGTGTGTGTGTGTTTGTGTGTATATATGTTTGTGTGTCTGTATTTGTCCCCCCCACCATCGCTTGACAACCAATGTCGGTGTGTTTACGTCCCCGTAACTTAGCGGTTCGGCAAAAGAGACCGAGAGAATAAGTACTAGGCTTTCAAAGAATAAGACCTGGGGTCGATTTGCTCGACTAAAAGCGGTGCTCCAGCATGGCCACATTCAAATGAGTGAAACAAGTAAAAGAGTAAAGGAGTAAGAGTATTATCTAGCTTGTTTTCTGTTTGGATCGGAAAATCTCATAAAATCTGGCATTTCTCTGACTCAAGCACTCTTTCAACGCGATGTACTCCCAGCTTCAAATCACCATGTCTGACAAAGCTTCTTGTGAACAACTTTCAGAACTTGGTCATACCTCCATTTCTTATATTATTGCCCAGCCAACTCGGGACATTCAAAACAATATGTGTTATTGTTTCATCCAAAATCCAACACACTACATTTTTCTGACAGATTCACATCATCCGCCACCGATTGACAGCCGGGTTTGGTTTTCTGGTTTTTTTTTTTTTTTTTTTTTTTCCAGATCTTCCTAACTTAGCGGCTTGGTAAAAGAAACCTGTTGAATAAGTACAAAAAAGTAAGAATTGGAGTCGATCTATTGGACAAAACCCAGGATGATCGCAACCTAATGAGGGAAAGACGCAGAAGATAAAAGATGAATAAGAAAATAGGCTTAAATCCATTCAAAACTTCGAAAGAGTTATAAGGAAAATCGAAATTATAAAGCAGCGAAATGTGCTGTGTAATGAAAAGTCGCAGTGATGGTTGTTTTGGTTCTCAGCAAATACTATTAAGATACAACCAAATGTAGTTGTAATAAAGAGGTTATAATGACAATATATAAGAACAGTTAAATGTTGGTCGTCATAACACGGCTGAGTAGCGATTGTAATGAAACTACATAATTGTGATTATAATATGTTTTAATGACACAGCTGAGACAGTGCAGGTAGTTAAATGAGATCTCAGTGGTGGCTGTAATCCCAAAGCACATTATCGATCCTAATGAAATAACTTGGCGGTAGTTGTAATGAAGATAGTCATGATTACAATGGGTCATTGTTTATAGTAATGAGGTCTTACAAGTTTTCGTAGCGACGGAACGAAATAACTTAACAGTGGATGTAACAATAAAACTTTGTTGTGATTTTAATGAAGCAGACCAGTGGTGACAATAGTAATGCCTTAGCTTCACTATATACTTATAATTTTCTGACCCACTTGCCTTTCTCTCCCTTTGCTGCTGCGGTTTTGCTGCCAACCATTCAAACTTTATTGCATATATTTGGAGTAGCACACTGATCTGCCAATTAAAATTGGTTTACGAAAAAGTAAACATTGTAAGGAATGAATATTCATCAACATTATCGTAATGTATACTTATGAAAACATATTTTTGCATTTATTGGTAAAGCTCTATTTTATGACTCAAATGAAATAAAACAATTTTTTTAGACACACATTAAAATAAGTCGTTAGAATTTATATGAAATTCTTCGTGTTTTTACTTTCGTCATTTTGTGGCAGCATATAGATTAGCCCTTGGGTTAGCCAAGATGCCGCTTTTTCTTTGTTTTTCATTATGTCAGAAAAACACTCAGATGATTGCTTGTGTGATATTGTCAGATCATTCCACCAAAAGTTTGGTATCCTATCATTCCCAGGGGATTTCCATTTAAGAGTCTTTGACAAGATTGCGTTCAGTTCCTTGATGGTGATATCTTCCCACGTTTTTCTTGTACATTCACTATTCTTTTTTTATCTCTTGTGATCCATTAAATCCATTGTTATAAACTGTGTATACATTTTCAGAGGTTTCCTGCATTTCAGGTGTGCACCTTAATGTATATTATTTGCTTTCTAAGTTCTCTGTAAAACTTTTTCGCCATCCATTTTGAATATTTTGTTTCGTCTGTAGAAGTTATTTCATTATCAAACCTACGAAACGTAGTGATTTAAACTGTAAATATTGTTTTACTAACTTCTTGGATTTTACTAATTCAACCATGACTTTACTTCTTTGTGTTGACGTTCTTCTGTTCAGATAACTTATCTGAGATAGAAAATTCAATCCTAAGCAGTCGAATTACTTTGTTTATTCGTTCTTTACATTTTGATTGTTAATGCATGTATTTTTGGAACCCTTTTTCTTCATTTTGACACGTATTTCCATAGTAGCTGCGAATGTTGATGCATATATAAAGTAATTTAAGGAAATCAATCGCATTTAGACTTTTAGGGTGTAATCATAAATTTTTATTGTAAGTAGGCTAGACATTTTCGTTGGAAATTTAGGCAGCTGTTCTTTATTGTTCATTTCTGTATGTTGTGAGAAACTGTATTCATATATGATGTCAGTTTTTCGATCTTGGATTTTATTGATGTCAGCAATTCATCCTTCATCATCAACATTTTTGCGGAGTCCATTTTTGGCACTCTGGTGGCTGTGTAGAACGTGTTTAACTGCAAAGCACAAAGAAGAAACTAAAAAGTAAATTTGAAAAACAATCAAAAGCGATGATTGATACCAAAATTATAAATAATCAAACTATTTAAACTGTTTAAAAGATAGCTTTTTAATCATTCTTGAGTTAGAAATTTAATTAGTGACCTAAATAAGTACATATCTGTTAAAAATGAAAATAGTTTCAAGTATGTCACAGTGCTGATACAACAAACTGCATAACATATTTCACAGCCAGCTTGTGTAAAGTTTTCCGATCTGCTGCAGGTGAAATATTAAGTTTATGAGAGAGTTCATTAATTTTATATGCACTAACTCATCTAGTAATAAAGAAAACATAGTAAACCTGAGAATGATGCCTGCAATATATTGACAGTCTATTAACATATTTATTTGTGTAAAATATCCAAATTTCGAAACCTTGTATTAGCAGTGTGTATTATACACGAGGGCTAAATATTACCCAGTTCTTCCAATCACGTGTGTCGGCCATGCCTAAGCTTACTCATGTTTAATATGTTGATGTATATTCCTTTAAACAAACTGAAATCTGTAAATTTACGGTGGTGTACCATTTCAAAAATTTGTTATAACATTCTACGACAGATCTTTGTAACATTGCGTCAATGTAAGAATCTTCTGTTAAAGCGGCTTTGGGTGGGGAAAGGCACATTCGAGAATTTTGCTGAGAATTACGCAAGTGTATTGCTAATAACTTTCTATGGGTGAATTTCTAGTATCGTTTTATACTTTACTGTAGCTTCTGAGTAGCTGAATATTCCTTACCCAATAACAGTTTCAAATATATGTTTTCATATATAAGTGATGTTTTTTGTGCGCAAATGCGTAATATTGCATGTATCCGCAAGCCAGTTTTGAATATATTGAACATTTTAATATATAACCGGCTTCTCGTTCTGGAGGTTTCTCTGTCTGTATATGTTGTATGTATGTTTGTGTGTGTGCATTATATATATGATATATATTCTTTTCTACTCTAGGCACAAGGCCCAAAAGTTTGGGGGAAGGGACCAGTCGATTACATCGACCCCAGTACGCAACTGGCACTTAATTTATCGACTCCGAAAAAATGAAAGGTAAAGTCGAACTCGGCAGAATTTGAATTCAGAACGTAAAGATAGACGAAATACTGCTAACGTTTCTGGCAGCTCGCCGCCTTATATATGTCATATATTACATATTCGTATGTATACATTTATACCTCTTTTATCTTTTATCTTTTACTTGTTTTTAGTCAATACTGGAGCACTGCTTAGAGAAATTTTAGTCGAATGAATCTACCCTTGTACTTATTTTTTTGGTTAGTCATCCTATCGGTCTCTTTCGTTTTGAAACGGTGATCAGGAACAAACACACATATTTACACACACGCCTTTCAGTTTCCTACTAACAACTCCACTCACAAGGCTTTCGTCAGATCGAGGCTTTAGAAAATCACACTTGTCCAAGATATGTAAATATATTGGGTTGGTCAAAAACGTTTGTAGCGTTTAAGTAAAATCTATTAACAATATTTAGATACCTCTACTCAATCACATATATCCTATTTTGTTCCACCACCTTTCGCCATTTTTGCGGCAGATCTTTTTTAAGTGTCTTTTTTGTTTAACTCTTTTTAAATAATCGAAGTTCTTCCCACTAAGAATATTTTGCAGGGATCGGAGTAAATGATAATCCGAAGGTGCAAGTTCAGGTGCAGAGAATCGCAGATGGAAATGCACTCTATTAACTTGTTTTTTTCCGTTAAGTTATGAGGTACCCAAATATCATAGCGATTCACGTAACCAAGTTTTTTAAATGCTTTATAAAGCTTACATGAGATACGTGGAGATTGTTCGCGATATCTCGCGATGTGTAATATGGATTACT
>NC_142942.1:36118710-36166210 GCF_046866305.1 Octopus bimaculoides
TGGTATAGCAATAGTGTTTGCTAGACGACGGCGTGTGTTGTGCAGGAATTTGTCTGGGGTCAATCTAGGTCTTCCTACCACATGTGTTTGTGTGCTTTTCCTTATGCTCGTTTGAAAAGATTAAAAAAATATTAACGTCATCTGTAAATGTTCCTCACGAACATTATCTAGATAGAAAAAAAAATTAATAGCTAATATATATCTACAAAACAAATTTTGTTATAAGAAATCTAAGACAATTTGTATTGTTACGAACATTAAGGCATATACAAGCTGCAAGCAAACTTGATGAAAATATGAAAAGAAATCATAATTGGTGAAAAAGTTAAAATTAGAAAACATATTTCAAGCCATAAGCTTATGTATTAGATTCAAGCCGTGCACTTGTATTAGATTCTAGCCGTGCACTTGAGCAGTCCAGGTTTATTCGGAGGGTTGTATCCTGGATCTTTCGCTGGGTCCGCAACTACACAGACACGTAAATCAATCAGAAAAACCATGTTACCTACGAAAAATGTCAGTGACATGATTTATTTAATATATCCGGTGTAGGCTTAACTTTAAATCTGCATTTTAAGCTATAGTATGCTTTTCAGACTGAAAAAAAAAATGACTTTCATAATGAATATCCTCCCAATTTATATTTATGTTGATAATATTTTTAATAATAGATTTTAAACACTTAGAGTGTATGGTCAAAACTGGTATAAACGCTTAAAAATGTTATGGTCAGTTATGAAGATTTTATTTCATTCTACATATGTCTTATGTGGCATTAGGTAGATTTACGATTTTCATTTTAGTACTGTGAAACATTTCGAAAAAATTCTGAAAGATGCAAGGAGTAACTTTAGTAAATGTATCAAATTCATGACCGTTGAATTTTCATTAAGAACCAAACAAAGATGAAGCTAAGACCTTATATTTAGGGTACACACACACACACACACACACACACACACACGCGCGCGCATACAGAGAGACAAACACATACACACACACACACACACATACAAACGCACGCACATACATACACATGCATACATACATACGTACATATGTACATACATGCGTTCATATATATATTCAAACATAAAAATACATACACATACATTCATACATTTGTTATCTTTACATTTGTTATCTATGTTAGCTAGGCATTATCAATTAATCAATAAAAATACGGTTAAACTTCAAACTTAGCGACTATTATAACGGTTCTAATAAAGTGAAATTATATGTCATAACGTATGTGCGACGTGATTTGCTGAGTTGTATACATTTCACTATGTTTTTAGGTTGGAATCTGAATGAGCTTTGTATTATTCTAATAAGAGTTAAGTTGTAAAATAACCTTTGCAAATGTTATGGTAATATTCAAACGTAATATAATTGGATATATTCAGTGATATGATTCAATGCGTTTTAAGCATATCAACCACTCTGGAAGAGAGCAACCATGCAGCGTTTAATGATGTCTGTAAAGTTTGCTGATCCAGATGACCAAATTAAATTTTTAATTTCAAATGCATTTGTTTTCTGTAGAATATCTGCAAAATTAATTTAACATATGCTAAAATGATATACAGCAGCTTGGAAAAAGACCTAAATATCTTATAAGTGATGTCAAGTGAAATAGGTCCCAGACCTGAAATGGAATTCAATTATCTAATGATACTTCTGATTACCAATTCCCTTTATCAATGTTTATCTTTCAGCGTTGGTTATAAAATTCAATACGTTATATAAGTATATGAAATTCTATGATTGTATTTAACTTATTCAAATTTTATATCCATACTACGATTATCAATTTGTTACAATATTCGATCACATAAAATATATTAGGCTATGATCTACTGGCAGAAAACAAATAAATAGGTAACGCTGCTGAAGTATAATAATATATATGATCAAATGTTCGACAAATATTAAAATAGATTTATTGTAAATACTCTGAGTCTTCAGTAAACAACGCAAGAAATATAAAATATGAGAGTGTGAGGATATTGAACAAGATACAATTTGGGTAGATCAATGAACAGAAGAATGAGAAGCTAAGTTTATTATCGATTGCAAGATATCATGTCATATACATCAATAATACTTTCTTAAATATATATATGTATATTTCGTGTAAGTTATAATAATGATGTCAGAATAACTAATGTGGTGAACGGCTATCTAGTAATAACCAGCTCAACAACTACATCATACATCGGAGGAAGCAAAAGCTTGGAGAAACTCCAATTGTCAACCCATACGCAATTGGTTCATTCTGGTTAAAACTCAACCTTATAACGATAACAGGAGTTTCTTCAAACTCTGGCCAAGAAATTCTCGCCGATAGGAAGAGAATTCTAAACAAACATAACGAACTTATCGTCAATTGTAAACATTGAATTAAGATTCTTTCAAGAACTTTATGAGGGAAAATGTTAGCCCTAAAAGAACATTTTCATGAAATGATTTACTTACAACTTATTTTTATTGATTCCACTATATGTTAACAGCGACTGCACTCTATAAAATTTCTTTCCTTTCTGAATTATCCTTAATTGTACTTTCATACCATTTCCTCCTTATCTTACCTTACATCCTTACAATCAACATTGCATATTATTTTATACCACTGCCTACATTTATCATTTTAAACCTGAAAATATCCTATTATTATTATTATTATTATTATCATTATTATTATTATTATTATCATTATTATTACTATTATTATTATTATTATTATTATTATTATTATTATTATTATTATTATTCAGGTCACAACTTGGAATCGAACTCCGAATCCTGGGGTTAGTAGCCTGCGCTCTTAACTATTACGCCATATGCCTGTGGATATGGAGTGAATTTTAGGGCTTATAAATCTAATATTTTCTTATCCTTCCTTAATGCCGTTTCCCTTATGCTACTCATATCTGCACTTGGTCTGCTTACGAGGTTGTTGTGTCCGAGCATGAGTGCTGCTTCTTTAAGTTTTCGTATTTTCCAGTGGTGCTGTCTATATATTATTTTAACTTCATCCCACAGGGGATGAAGTCGAGAGCTACCCCACCGATTTCATTCAAACTTCACACATGGCTTACTTAGGGCCCATGCAGTGCCATGGGCAAAAACATTTTCAACTTTTTGCCTAATGCGAACCCGCAACAATCTTTTATCTTTAACGCATGTTACGTATTACGTGTCAAAATTGAAACAATAACATTTCTATCGTAAAATAATTTTGAATATATACCAAAATTTTCAACAATAGAGAGAGAATTTAGTCCTTTTTTATGGTGTTCTACTCTACTATTACTATTTTTATGATAGCCTTTATGTAAGTAAACCTCCTAATTTTGTACACCTAGAAATTTATATTAGCTTGTATATAATAGCACCGGTAACTTCACAACTTATAATATACTTCTTAGCGTATAATTAATATATGGTTAGCATGTTCTATCGCCCCAGTATTCCTTTAGTAAATACCAGTGATCAGTCTTTATAGACACAACCTAATAAGTAAATAATTAAGTATATAAATGAATATTAAACTAATCCTATGTAATTTTTTTTCTCTCTATTGTTGAAAATGTTGGTATATATTCAAAATTATTCAGAATTTATCTTTTTCGTTATAATATTTTTCTTGATAACCCTAAATTTTATCTTTATACAATATAATTATATTGTTTAAATCAATCACCTATAGTACACCATCATAAAATTTCCTCTGTATTATCATCATTGGTTTTATTAACGTGTTGCCCCTTTAACTGATAATTAACATCTTGATTTGAGGTCTTCCACTACCCGACGTCAATATAGCCAGTTACTTTATACTACTTCAAAATAATCTTGACAAGTTTTATGACTATACCTACTATGATTCTGTCAACTCTCTCATGCTCTTTCCTAACAGACACTATTCTCTTGTCTTAAGTTTGATAAAAAACTCTAATAAATTAAAACTGAAACAAACTCCGTAATAAGCTATGAACCAAATAATGTTTTTCCTTGATGTCTTAGAAACGTCTAAGCTGAAGTAAGGGTAGCATGGACTTTGACTTCTCACCATATTAGAGTAATTAAGTAAAATTATACAAATGTGTCCGACTGATTAAAACATTCTAATTACTTATGCAACTGAGGATAGCCCTGCATTTAAATTGATGTAATGATTGCATTGTTCAATTAAATGGAGCTGCTTGAAACGGTCGTACTGCATCACATCTGGATATCCTGTTGCTTATTTTGATTTTATTCAACTTATTTTGAAGTTGTACGGAAAATACTGCACTAATTTTTAAGTACCTAATTCATTTGAATCTCAATTATGTATGTATATATGTATATGCATATATATGTACATATATATAGATCTATGCGTATATATATATATATATATATATATATATATATATATATATATATATGTGTGTGTGTGTATATATGTATATATAAATATGTGTATATAAATACGTATATGTATACAGGTGTATATATACATATATATGTGTATATATATATATATATATATACATGCATATATATATGTGTATATATATATATATATATATATATATATATATATATATATATATATATATATATATATACAAATATATACATATATATATATATACATATACATATATATATATATATATATACATATATAAATATATATATATATATATATATATATATATATATATATGTATATATATATAGAGATAGATAGATAGATAGATAGATAGATAGATAGATAGATAGATAGATAGATAGATAGATAGATAGATAGGGGTTGGACAAAATAATGGAAGCACATTAAAATTTCAAAGAAATGCATTTATTGATGGATTCAACATGTACATATAACCGACTGGCTAATTTCAGTTCTAACCTGAGGTATATAGGGTTGTAATATTTTATTTGCGCTTATATAGTCTTTTAATAAAGATTATTAATACAGTTTAGTGTTTTGATTTTATTTTTTATGATATCTTGTGTAGTGTGTGTTTTGAAAACATACGTGCATACCAGATCAAAGTAAGTGCATGTAGCAAATTCTGTTTCTCTCTAGCATTATCAATAGAAATTTCATCGGTTCATTTTCTTGTAAAATAGGCTATTAATTGTCATGGACGTAATTTCAACTAGCGTCCATAAGATTTGTCTTCTAAAATCATATGTAATATCGTAATCACCAGCAGCGCTACATTATTCAAGTATTCATCTAAAACTGTCATATCGCTACCGAATTCTAGAAGAAAGAAAAAAATAGAGGAAAAGAAGGGTAAATGTGAAAGAATATTTTTATAGCATAAGATGGATTGAGAGACAGATAAAAAGAACTATCTGTGAAGAATGTGACAACATCAGTGAGAGAGAGATAGAGAGAGAGAGAGAGAGAGAGAGAGAGAGAGAGAGAGAAGACAGACAGACAGACAGACAGACAGACAGAGACTGAAAGAGACAGACAGGCAGAGAGGAAGTTAAAAAGCAAGACAGAAATGAGAATTACAAAAGGACAAAGAATAATGTTTGACAAAGCTGCAGTAGTGTGGTCGAAGCGTATTTCTCAGCGATATCTATACACAGAAGAAAGACGGACAGGAGAAAATAGTCATACATTGAAACACATATGCATATATTATTCTGAAATGTATTATATTATGTGTGTCTATATAAGTGCGTTTGTATGTAGTGTATTTTAAGACTAGAAAACCAATAAGATGAAAATGAGTAATATCAAGATCAGAAAGAAGACTTATATTGAATAGTTTTAATTCAGAGAGAGAACAATTGTCTGTAAAACTAATGTTAGAAACAAGGTATAATCGATAATTAAAGAAAATGTTTCTTGAGAAGTAGATTGTCAAATATTTTTACTGTTTACATTGGAAAACATGAATCAATTAAAATAATATAGCATATGATATTTTGTCTTTGTCGGTATTTGTGACTGAAATCGTTTCCGCTACTTACAGCAATCCATTTAATAAACATATCCACGAACTGGAAGAGAGTAATATTACACCATCATATTTTCTACCCGCTTTGTTGAACTATTTTGTATTTATACAAAATGCCGATATTAAATTTATTCGTGTGCGTTGAATAAGATGATGGTTTAGTGCTATTATAGGATATTGCACTGTATAAAAAAATAACTTAAATAACAAAAGAATTGATAAACGAAGGACATGGCTGTTAGTTTTTAATTTTCATTTGCAGGAAATGTTTCACAAAAATAACAATAAATATCCAACTGAAATCACGCAGGCAGTTAATGCATTTTTAAACGCAAAAAGATTAATTTTCGTTGAATCTGCATTGAGAAAATCCACCTAAACATCTGGTCACTCTACGTGTTCGAAAAGTGAAGCTATAAAGATTTATTATTTTGTGTCAGCCTTGGGGCAATTACATTTAAAAAGGTAATGGTAGTTTAAACGAATGGAGTATTAGACTTAATGAAGCGGCTGGCGTTGCTGATAGAGACTAATTGTAAAATCTAGGCCATAGTCGGATTTAATCTCAGAAGGCCAAAAACCGAAACCTTTGCAGCTACGCATTTGGAAAGATGTTCTTACAATTTAGCCAATCTAATGATCTATATTTGTATTTTATTATTGCCCGCAAAAAATGTCATACGAAGTTGACTTCTGTGAGATTTCAACGAAGAGAGAAGACAATGAAACCAAATTCTACGTGGCATTTTCTCCGTGGTTCTAATGGATTTGTCGAATCACCGCCTCACACACGACTATGATTGTTTATGATATATATAAACACGTAAGCTACCGAATAATTCAGAGAAAATTTAGTACTGTTTAACTGAAACTTTTTCAGACAATGTGAAAATAACACACACACACATACACGCGTACTCGCATATGCACACCCACACACGAGCAGCCCCCTGTATGGATATGTGTGCGTACTTGCATACAGAAATTTATACATATATATATAATATATAATTATGCAATTACATATACATATATACATATATATATACACATATGTATGTGTATGAATATGTGTGTTTGTGTTTGTGTATGTGTGTGTGTGCGCGCGTGCGTGCGTATGTGTGCACTGACATAGGAGAGAGATGGATAGGTAATATGTGATAACATAGGATCCTATAATCATCTAATCAAGTAGACAATCAGTGATCGCTACCTTGCAAATTTCCATCTTGAAAGACGGTGAAATAATGATGTTCAGATTTTAAATCGTCAATTCAATTACTGTTCTGTATTTCAGGCTGGTGGCAGAGATGTTCTTTTATCTACTGTGAGCTGGTTATACATAAAAAAAAAACAATGACAGATGCAGTTTGATTTTCATACCACTACCACTTATTTCAGTGACATTTATTTGCTGCAAACGAGTTTCAAAATACAGGTATGAAAGAAACAGTTTGTTCATTGATAATACAATAGTAAGAAATTATTTACCAGTGTGAGTATTTATGCTAGAATCCTAAATCATCTTAGTTATGTTGATGAGCATATTTCTCATAAAAAAACAGAATGCAGTGCCATTTTATGATACATGATCGGTAACGCAAAGAGAATTCTTTCTAGAGAAACAATACCTGAAATTTTGAGGCAGGGGCTAGACAATCATCGCCCCCCCCCAATCCCGCTTAACCCTAACTCTAACCATCAATGTTCACTCTTGTTGACCAGGTTTAACACGTATGAACATTTTCCAAAATTTGCTCTCGAATCTTCATGATCCCCGTTTTTGGCATCGAATTGTAAGTGGGGACGAAAACTGAATCTATTTTCATTATCCTAATAAGAATTCAGTTGCTACGTTCCGGAAAGGCTTCATAACCTCTCGTCTGAAAGGGTAGTTTGAATTTCCAGAGGGTGTTGCACTTTGAAATTTTCTCAGTTGGTCATATTGTTAACACTAATCTTTATGCTCAGCGAGTATATGATGCTTTGAGAACCTGCTACACGTCAATCGAAGACACGCACAGCATAATACAATCCAGACATTGTATCATCACATTACATTTTCCAAGCCATGGCTCATTTCTTGCATGGAGGAAGGTTCGACAATGTGGATGACACTGAAAACGATTGAGCCTGAAAGAGGATTTTTCCTTCCAAATCAGCCAAATGGTATAAGTGAAAATGATTTTCTGAAACAACGATGACAACAGACAACAGCATATGCTTTGGTTTATAAATTTAAATGTCCACGTCTGCATTCCTACTACAGTGAGAAGTCCTATTAGATTTTGAAATCATTTGAAGCATATATACAGTAGATACGCTATTTGGACCCATCTTATTTGATGAAATGGTCAGTCTGTCAACTTTTATTGAAGTATAATTAGGATTAGGCATTTGTTTTAGCTTTTAAAATATTTTATGGACAATTCGAATGCAAATTTCATGTGCGAGCATCACAATCTTTAGTTCCATAAAGGATCTCATTCCTGTAATTTTGTGGTATTTTTAATTCGTTGTAGTATGTTTATAATAAGGATGGGGTGTTTGGGAGTTATCTACATATATCTTTGCGAAGCTGTAAGGCTTTGAAGTTAAAGAAAAAAGCAATTTCCTGGGGAGAAACATCCATTGGACCAAAATACATTCGTTTCCCTCTATCCATACTCTTCTATGTAGGCGTAGCCTAAAAGTTGAAACTTAACATGAACATCAACCATTTTTATAACATCAATCACCAAATGTTATGAACATTTCTAATTCACTTTTGGAATTTTAATTGAAAAATGAATGAACATTTAAAATACATATACATATATGTATGCAAAATCCTGCGCGACAACCTTGGAACTTACACTAGAGAATTACCCGACGGGCCTGCTATACTAAATCACACGAACCGTAATACTAAACGTATACTGTCCTGAATACATGAGCGTTTGTGCTCGTAATTTGATTTCCATGCGACGTAAAAACATGCCAACGTACACATAAGATACTAGGTAAACCCCCACCACGGTATGATATGTGCAATGTATTATTTGTAATACGTCTGATATTATACTTTACAGGTTAGGTTAGCGCGCCTCTGTACTCTGTATCACACTAACTCATATAGCTAAGCAATATATTCCTAGACTACCTATACAAGTTATACTTACTAGCAATCAATATAATTCCATATTATCCAATATGATATCGATATTATTGCAGAATGTTAAGACAATTTTATGTACAATCCCTGCAAAGTGCCATATGTATTATATTTTACATTATTGGTTGTATGTTATCGTAACCCTGATTTTTGTATCCCATTAACTCATTTAGCCAGACAATACGGTTCTAGGCTACCGATACGAGTTTTAATAACGAAAGATCCATATAACTTCTTATAATCCAATATGTTATAGAGATTATTGTTGAATTTTATTGAGACAATTGTACCTACGATCCTTGCAATTCAACCTTATAAAAAAACGTATTGTGATTATTGTATGTTTATATATGTAACCATGCGAATAAGTCTATTTAATTCCAGATTTATACGATATGCATAGTGATTATCATATGTTCATATATGTGACCATCCAAGTGAGTCTTTGTGTAGCCGACGTAAATTGATACGCACCTAAAGCTATAGATATAGGAACGTATATATATATTCGTGCTTTGGCGTGGATTAAATATATAAATACACCGTTTAAGGTGTGAATAGACACCGACAATGTAGACATTTGCAAGGGGCCCCATGTATAAATAGGTATACAGATACACAGCCAGAAATGCACATGCATGTGTCTGTTTGCATGTGTAGACACTTATATACAGGGGCCCTGTATGTGAAGGAGAGAGTGTTGAAAGGTGATATGCGAGGACTTTCGTTTATGTGTTCTGTTAATTGCGTGTTCTTAGTGTTGATTGCCGTGATGTTGATAACAGATTCCGGAGTGAGAATTCAGGTGCGTGTGTGTGGAGGAGTGCTTTATTGTTGTGTGTGTCTGTGGGGCGGTGTGGGCTCGGGGAGGTGTTTATTCCTTTTCTTCTTTTTTAGCCACTTCTTCCTGTTCTTGTTCTATTGTGGGGTTGTTTTGCCTTTTTTGCGATCGTGTTTGTGTGGGGTTTTGTTTCTTGGTGTTATCCTTTGGGCGCTTACGCTTTTTTTACGAGACGGGGTTTGTTGGTGGTATTGAGTTTATATTGTTCCCTTCGGGCTTTGCTAAACTTTTATCTTTTTCTAGGTTTGCCTGGTTAATCATTAGGTTTTCTTGGTTTATAGTTGCAACCGAGGTGAAACCGCGTCGGTTTGGTTTGCTTAATTCATTTTCTTTATCAGTTAATTCTTTTTCGTTATTGCATATTGGGGTGTCCAATGTAGAATTTGTCGTATATTTCTGTTTTTTTTTCTTGGTTCACTTCCTCCTGTTCGTGACAGGGAAGTGCTGGGAACATTTCTTGGTACATCTCGTTTAGCCTGTTGATATTGGAGGCGTTCTCTGTGTTTTGGCTGGACGCCATAACTTCAAAAATGTGTAAATAAATTACACAAAAAGAAATTAAAAAAAAAACTAATTCGTCCTTTAAAGAGGAATTTCTAAACTAGATACTTCCCCTGCTAAGCAGGCTCAGAATCAATAACACAAAATTAACTATAAAATAACACAATTTAGATAAAAAAAAAAAAATATCAGAACTCACGAGAAGAAAATCACACGGTTGTTCGATGGAAATTGTCGAGAGGTAACTCAAAAATTAACAATACTGTCACATGGAACATCGCTACTCGAGCGGTGATGTCCCATGTGGCAAGCTTGACAATTGATTTAGGGATCTGTGTTAACATGAATCTAATGGTACGCTTTACCTAGCAATATATATATGTGTGTGTGTGTGTGTGTTTGTGTGTGTGTGTGTGTGTGTGTGTGTGTGTGTGTGTGTGTGAGTGTGTGTTTGTGCCTACCTGCTAGAAATAGGAGCTAAAACCCTCATATAAACCACGAATAACACTGAAAAATTCAACAGAAAAACAACCGTAAGCGGTGGATAAACTGTCGCCTAAATTACACAAAAATGAAAATAACATTGACATCTCATTTTAACAGATATATTTACCAGAATTACATAAAAATATCTTCAAGTACTAGAGAGTAAATTTATTTAATAAAATCACCATTGGCATCAACCACGGCCTCCAGGCGACTTCGGAATCTCTTGCTACTCTTCAGGACGGTCCTCTTGTTTAGGTTGGTGAATGTTGCTATAATGCTTACCTTCAGTTCATCTTTCTGATACAAGGTGTTTTCTTGGTCTCTCGCTCAACTGCACCCCACATATAACAATCAAGGAGGTTGCAGTCTGGGGAGTTAGGTGGCCAGATTTTAGGGGTGATGTGGTCGCAGAAATTGTTTGACAGCCATGACTGGGTTCTGCTGCTTGTGTGGCATGGTGCAGAGTCCTGTTGCCAGACATAGGGTCTTCCAGCAGCCAACCTCTTCACCCAGGGTAGCAAACCTCTTTCAGGCACTTGATGTAGACCTTCGTATTGAGTATGAGGCCATGTGTGGAAGAGGGTAGATGAATGAAAGCATAACGCCGCCGTCACTAGTGATCACTCCAAACACCAGGATGTTGACTGGATGTTTGATTTTTATCAGTCTCGATACGCTTCGGGGAGACGGCAAGCCAACGGTTGTTCTATGTGTTCACCATTTGAGCCTGACAGAAAATATTCTCGTCTGAGAAAAACCAAAGAAAGTTTGGTTGTAGGTGATGCTTGAGTTTGTTGAAAAGCTTCGTAACGTGGTCTTTCCTCTTGTCCTTGATGGCTGGGAATAAAAATTGGCTCTTTGTCATCTTGTATGAGGAATACCGAATGTTTCCATTCACTACTTTCCCGATAAGAAGCTCGCATACTCCCATTACCTGCGATGGACCTAATATACTTGGAGGTATCTTTGTTAATCCTGGTCTGGTTCTCACCAAAAAAAACGCAAGAATTCTTTTCATACCAGAACGATCGGAGTGCGTTTTCCGAGCTGCCGTACCTTCGTAATCACAATTAGATTAATCCAACCGTTACCGAATCCTCTGTACTGTCCTCAGATTGACCAAATTTCTGGCGGAGTGAATTGAATTGCGTCATGGTGCCGTTTTGTCTCACAGACGGTGCCCAACTGGCCCTACTATACTGTGTAGTCGGGAAATTCAAAAACTATGTGGATGCTTGAAATCAAAAATATAAAATGGCGACAATTTACGCATCACACCCTATATATATATATATATATATATATATATATATATATATATATATATATATATATATATATTCTAATATGTATATACGTGTGCCTGAAGACAGGTAGCTATTTATATACACTTATGTCGCGCGTGTGTGTGTGTATGTGTGTGTGTGTGTGTGTGTCTGTGTGTGTGTATGTGTGTGTGTGAGTGTGTTGTGTGTGTGTGATTGTGGTGTGTGCATCTTCATATTTGTATCTATAGTACTCATTTACAGAACTTAAATAACTGTCCTTTAAATGTGCTGCAATATTTGGAATATTCGAAGTCATAACAATATATTATCAAAAATACAACTGACATGATTCGATGACGAGTTTCGTAGTTTATTTACTTATCTATTGTTGTTCTGTTTCTATTCATCAACTCAATAGATACAGACTGGAAAATTGGTTTCAAAATTATACAAAATACATTAACAGTCTAGATAGCTTTTGAGCTGAGATGGGGTACTATCAATGTCTAATATAATATTATGGATAAGAAAAACCAGACGCATCTGGTTGTTCTTTTATGCGATGTCATTTGAAGCAATCCACATATCATTTATTAGATATTTATTGTGTTAGGAATTATTACACGCTATTATTTCAAACCATAAATACATTAGATAGTTCTCCAATGCATTTGTAGACTAGACGCTACATTTGTAAACAGATATATGTATTCATCGTTTGCTTATGTAAGAATATAAGCATGCAAATATTAAACTTCCTAAGCACTAATAGATTTTGAGAGGTGCATAATTCTTGTTTCATTAAGCTAAATTGGACATCACTCAGTCTCAGGAATTATACCCCTGCGAACCAGATTAACGTTCTAATAAACTGGATAACTTCTTGCAATAGACAATAAATACATCGAAACTCTACTGTTTCGCAATTAATACTACCCCATACACACATGAACGTATCATCTACATATATATGCTTACGACGACGAGGGTTCCATTTGATCCGATCAACAGAACAGCTTGCTCATGAAATTAAGGTGCAAGTGGCTGAGCACTCCACAGACACGTGTACCCTTAACGTAGTTCTCAGGGATATTCAGCGTGACACAATGTGACAAGGCAGGCCCTTTGAATTACAGGCACAACAGAAACAGGAAGTAAGAGTGAGAGAAAGTTGTGGTGGAAGAGTACAGCAGGGTTCGCCACCATCCCCTGCCGGAGCCTTGTGGAGCTTTTAGGTGTTTTCGCTGAATAAACACTCACAACGCCCGGTCTGGGAATGGAAACCGCGATCCTATGACCGTGAGTCCGCTGACCTAACCACTGGGCCATTGTGCCTCCTCATATATATGCATATATATATATATATATATATATATATATATATATATATATATATATATATATATATATATATATATATATATATATATATATATATATATATATATATATATATATATATATATATATATATATATATATATATATATATATATATATATATATATATATATATATATATATATATATATATATATATATATATAGATGCACAGACACATCACACATCCACACAGGCAAAAACACACCCACACTCATACACACACTTATGTATATAGATGCGCGGTTGACCAAGATATTCTAAATGTGACCAAATGAGGCTTTTCAACGTAGTCCATATTGTGGTCCACACAGGTCTTCCATCGTTTCTGCGCTACGTACACCACATTGTTGAAGAAACTTTCATTTTGTTGGTCAAGATCGTCATCGACAGCGGATATGACGTCATCATCACTTCCATACTGGTTCCCAGCCAAGTGTTTCTTCATGATTTGTAACAGATAATAGTCGGACGGGGCCAAATAAACAGAACAGAAAGGATGATCAGTTCAAAGCCCCAGTGACCCACAGCAATCATTGGAACTAAGGACCTGTGTGCTGGAATATTGTCTTGAGCAAGAGCCTTTTCGTCAGTTTCAACGACCGTTCGGCCTTGATAGCCTTTCGAAACTACCTCAGCACGCTAGCTCCTTTGATAGTGGGTCTCTTAGATGCCTTTTGCACCTCTCAAGGCTGAGGCAATCACCTTAGCTGCTGCTGAAACGGCCTTGGCCTTCTTTGGAGCAGGTGTTGCGTTTTTTTTCCACTGCTGCATGAGCTATCTCTTTGTCTCTGCTTCAAAGTGTTGAACACAATATTCATCCTAGCTTAGGAAATGTTCAAGCAAAGCAGCTGAATCTGCCTCAAGCAATGTCAAATTTTTCCATGAAGTGACCAGCTTGGTGCGATTTTAATGAAGAGTTAGAAGTGGCACCCACCGAGCAGCTAAGTTCATTGAACAGAATATTCTCCACTCTCACATGGGATATGCTAATAGCATTGGCTGTTTGATTCAGAGTCAAATGCTTGCCGTCTATCAGCATATGGTAAACACGAGCAACGTTTTACTCAGTGGAGTCAGTTGCAGGACGTCCAGACCTTTGGTCAGCTTGAAGACTTTCCCTTCCTCCCCTAATTTTCAGCTGCCCACTTTTCCACTGTTGATAAAGCTGGAGCGTCATTCACTAATGTAGCAACCATGTCAGCATGGATATCTGTGGTGGGGGCACAAAACTCTTATTCTACACATACTTGATAACACCATCATGCCAAATGGTGTCCATTTTCAAAAGAAATCGCTACAAGTTACCTATGATTTTTTCTTTGAAATGGCAGATGTCAGTTTATCTAGAAAGAAACGAGGCAGCTATTAATAGGTATAGTCGAATTAATACATGCAAGATTTCACGTTTCTAGCATCTCTTCTTCATATCCAGCGTATAAACTTTTCAAGTATATATATATATATATATATATATATATATATATATATAGAGAGAGAGAGAGAGAGAGAGAGAGAGAGAGTGTGTGTGTGTGTGTGTGTGTGGGTGTGTGTGTGTGTGTGTGTGTGAGAGAGAGAGAGAGAGAGAGAGAGAGAGAGAGAGAACGAACTCATTCTATATTGTTCGTAAACTTATACACATAGCAGAACACATAACAATACCCAAGTCTACAACAACCAACAGTTTTTTTTCTACATAAAATACAAAAGGAACGCTATATTTTACTACATAACTGGATAATTGTACTTTATAGCTAGAGGTCCACATTTGGGGTCATAAATAGTTACACATTAAAATTATAATATAGTACAAAATCTTACATCGGTTGGTAGTTATTTGGAAATGTTTTGTATTTTCCAGTTCAAGACGAATATAATGAAAGCATGATCATATCGTTGTGTGCAACAGTTACTGCGCTTTAACAGCTTTAATATTTAAGTTCTTCTTCCAACTTCCAAATAAATTCAAATTATAAGAACAATCAATGTTTTCATGGAAGGGTGTGGGGAAATAATACCAAACTAATTTTAATGCTGTGGTTCCAGTCATTAAAAAAAATGACTACAAGCGCAAAGGAGTTGACACAAGTCTATAAATTGCTTAAATTACTCAAAGTTTGTAAATGACTTTTCACAAAAATAATTACTGCTAACTACTAGAAAACTTTTTCGCGCAAAGGATTTTTAAAGAAATATATCTTCCCTCCGTGATGCATTTATAAAATTCAACAAATTTTCCCCTTTTTCTATTAGTCTTTGAACATGTTATTTGACTTTATATCTTTGACTCCTAGTTGAGAAGATGTCAAAGGTATTTCGATGGTATTGATAAATTAGTTTCGCGCAGTTTTGTAAAACGCTTTTCAAGCAGTTGATTCAGAATAGAATGTATTGACTGGATTTAAAAGGAAATGGAGCATTTACTTTTTGGTTTGTTTTTCATAGCAAGTAAGAGTGGTTGAAGTTATTTATTATTAGATGAAATTGGGAAATAATCATTCATGTCGAAAAGCTTTCACTGAGAGTGTATTTTACTTAAGACAAGAATAGCATTGCAATCGGAGATTGAACTCGTTAACATGCCTTATTAAGTCAGACGAAAGTGCTAATTTCCACACTTATTTACTGTGCACAATTCTCCTCATTCAAAATAAAACATATTAATTTTCTTTCGAAGTTTTTAAAAATCTTTGAGAAAATGTTACCAGTATGGTAATGTGAGACAACGTGTGGTATAGTATATCACTACGTTCAAATACTATTGCATCCCAAAATGCTTGAAAGTGGTAATAATCGAAGTTATGAGTCTAGATATAATTTTTCATTGATAGACGAGTTCTCTTACATAAAGATATTTTAAATATATCCCACAAAGTGCTTATTGATAAAAACTTCAATGGAATTATTGGTCCTGTAATCTAGTGCTATCGTACGCATCGGGGTATTTTCCGACAAACTTCTTTATATATCACGCATATGTTTCACTATCTGTTGTAATACAATTTAAACATTTCGAACCAGTTTGTCTAAATATGTTTTCCATCATTTAAAAAAATGTTTCCACAGGCAATCTGTCTACGTTTATTGTTCACTGAAGCTAGTTCTATCTCTTCAACTTCAGCATAATCTTGTTTAAGTGGAACACGATATTGTTTCTTATGTCCTCGCCTCGCACAATCGATGGTTTTCTAAATAAATACCTATGTTTTTTTAATGAATGTATTCCTTTCTGGACATAATTCAGCTTCTGTCTCGTTCAAGACAAAGTAATTCACCATTAATAAGTAGCTTTCCAGTTTTAGTTAACAAATGTACTACTTTGTAACTAGCTGTAGTTGCAAAAACATTATTAGCACTTGTCTAAATGAAAGAGGATTATTGGTACGAACTACTGTTCCAAACTTCAATATTACCCGTGACGTAGTTTCCCTGTTAGGTAAAAATAATGAGATATATTTTCCATATCATATTATTAGATTATATTGCTTTGAAACTGCGATACAATGACTGCATTTTGCGAATAATGCTTTGTCTTGTTTTACGGTCACAAACTCCAATATTCTTATGTATGCGAAATAGAGATGTAATTTTTCGTTATTATTTTTTTTCTTGTTGCATTACGTACGAGGTACGTTCAGAAAGTATCCAGCATTTTCTCCCCCCAACTAATGCCACGTGGTCAGAATCCTTTGGGTGGAAGGTGACGTCACCTTCCCTGTGCAAAAGGGAATATTTTGTGATACTCAAGTTCAAACCATCGAAAACATCAGCAGGCTTTTGGCAATAATCCATTGGGAAAACTAGGATCAAATACTAGTACAAGCACTTCAAACATAGCCGCACCTCAGCGGAGAGCAATGCACGCTCAGACAGTACATCTGTTAGCCGAAATGAGGATCCGATTAAGAAGGTTCAGCTAATTGTCATAGAAGACCATCGTGAAACTATCTAGGAAATTGCTCACAAAGTAGAAATAAGCGCAGGATCAGTGCATTCCATGTTAACGGAAGATTTATGCATGCGGACAGTGTCAACGAAATTCTTCTTTAAGATGCTGGTGGAGCAGAAGTGACTGCACAAGGAAATCGCTCAGGACATGCTGGACTATGCTAACCCCGACTCAGATTTCATGACGATGATCTGGACATGTGACGGGTTTATAGTTTTTCCTTGGTGCATAATCTTACGAGAAAATGAATATCCGACAAGCCCTCACTACACGTCCATACTTTAGTCGTAAGAGTCGGACACTAATGCGTCCTAACTGTGTGAAAATTTTCGCGCGTGTGCAGAAAGGGTGATGTCACCTTTCACAAAATAGATTTTGTCCAATCGGCATTAGCTTTCGTGGGAAAAGAATACAGTCAGTTACTATTTGAAAGAACACATGCACACACACACACAGACAGACACACACACACACACACACGCACACACACACACACACACACGCACACACACGCACACACACGCACACACACAGACACACACGCACACACACAGACACGCACACATATTTAAATATATACACACACATACACACATTAAACTGTGTTTCGAAAATTTGTTGCGACATACAGTTTGAAAATAGACACATATGTATAGAGAAATACAACAGTTTCCAAAGCAAATGATAAAAGTATGCAGTATGGAAACTAAGTTTTTTGGATCATTTTCGTATTCATAAAGTCAAACATCAGAAACGTGTGTTTTAAAAACATGCTATTATTCACATGCATCGCCTGACAGAAAATTAATTGACAATTATTTTTTTCCTTTTAGTTTACACGGGTCTTATTTTTTGACACAGCTGAATAGTAAATAGATAAATGAACAATTCCGTTCGGCGCTGCTTTCGGCAAAATTATAATTTTAAGATTAAGAACGCCTTGCTGCTTAAATTGCCGATTACCGAACAAAAATAATATTTTCTGGAAGTTTGGGTTATATAACCGAAATATCAGCAAGAATACAAGACACTGATTAAGTATATTACAAGACGAAAACTGAAAAGATCACCCATTTCATATATAATACAAGGAAAAGAAATTTTGGCATAATATTAATCATCACATAAAAGCTAATATTTTTCTTATTGTTATATTCATTTAAATCAATGTTTACCAAACTGTGTATCGCAATACATTAGTGTGTCGCCAGTAGGGCGTAGGTTTGTCGCAAACGTACGGGAAACCAATATATAAAATACCCAGTACCAATTTGTTTCAGCTTTTCTGAATCTGTTTGTTAGCATAGCGAACATGTCAATACATGTACCTACCGGTTATCATTTTCCACTTTATGTTTGGAGGCAAGATTAAAAAAAGAAGAAAAAAAGGCACTAATAATCTTCATTATATAACCCTCATTTTCATTGTATTTTATTCAGCGTAAAAGGAGTAAACATACTGCAAGTGCTATTCTCTTGTCCGAAGTAAACTGAAAATAGATTAAAAATTTTCCAATCTGCATCTGTTTTAGTGAGGGAAACACACTGGAACTGCTTTCAAATTGCCTAAAGTTATTGCTCACCTATACTGGTATTAAGCATTACTAAGGGTGAACTAATAATTATGAAATCACATTTAACTCATGTCACACTTGCTCCTGTTCATCAGTCTTGCGTGCTTAGCCTTAGGCTGTTCTAATTAATTTTATCGTACTTAGTGCTGGTGATATTAATTACATGTTTATTTATAACTTTATTATAAATCAACTTAGTTTTATTCATGAAATATAATTAAATTACCCATAAAATGGATGTTTTTAATTTATATAAGAAAAGTTGCAGAAGATGACATTTCCAATGAGCAAAATTTAACAGCTACGAAGGAAACCACCCAAACAACTATTGAATCACCAGCACCAGTAAGTGAGAAGGGCACAGGAAAAATTGTTGAGCCTCGTTTATACAACAAAGGTTATATAAAACTTGGCTTCACATTTTTTTTAATGAAAACAGCCCTATCCCCCTGTGTTTATAGGGATATTCTTGCAAACGAAAGTATGGTACGAAACAAATTAAAGCGTCATTTCAGCAATAGGCACGGAAATTTGTCAACAAAGCCAGTGGAATACTTCATTGAACTTTCAAAATCTATATAAATCAGGCTTCAACAGTCACAAAGAGAATGAAGACATCAGAGAAATCTCAAAAGGCAAGTTACTTGGTTGCTCAAATAATTGCCAAAAACAAGGAACGACATACTATTGCTGAAAGTACTATAAAGGAATGTTGCTGTGCTATTGTGCGAACAATGTTTGGACCCGAATTTGAGAAAGAAGTTAATAAAATTCCCCTGGCAGATAACACAATTGGAAGACGAATTCAAGATGTGTATGATGACATTAAGCTGCAAGTGAAGTGTATTTTTCAAGATTATAACATGATGTTTGCATCGCAGTTAAATGATTCAACAAATATCAGTGGGTTAGCACAAATGATGATTTTTATGCGTCTTATTTATAATGACAGAATTATTGAGCAATTATTGCGTTGTCTAGAGCTTCCATTGAGAACTAGAGGTGAAAACAATAATCAAGCTTTAATTTCCTTCATGAGGGAAAATAATTTGTTGTGGTTAAACTGTGTAGGAATATGCACAGATGGCGCACTCTCAATAGTAGGTTCAGTAAAAGGTTTTACAGCATTATCAAAAAAAAAAGAGAATACAGATATAATTACCCATTGTTGTTTACATCGTGAATCACTAATTTAAGACCTCTTAAATCAAGATTATTTGTTCATATATGTTGAAAAAATGGGAACAAATTTCAAGAGATGTGCACTACACACAGAGGGTCATTGGCTTTCAAAGGTTGTGTGCATTGTTATGTATACGAATTGAGAGATATGATGCTTAAACTTTCTGAAGATAATTAACAGAATGAATTCAATGACCTGATTCAAGACGAAATTTGGTGCACCGAATTGGCATATATTTCGGACATATTTCAACATTTGAATAAAATTAACACAGGTATGAAGGGAAAATCAGGAAATATCTTAACATCGGTTGATAAAATTTGTGCTATGAAAGACGCAAAGTAAAAGGAGGAAATTTTGAAATGTTTTCCCAAACTTGTGAGTTCGAGCTAAAATGTGAGATCAGCTCGTTAACTGTTGACCATATAACATTGCTTAGAGAAAAACTTGATTATTATTTATCAAATATTGAAATCCAAATTTACGGTTGGATTAGAAGATTAGAAATTCATGTTTGCAACTGCAACAATTGATTTTTCACTTACCGAAGAAGAACTAGCCGAAATCAAGAATTATCTGTGTCTGTTATTGATTTATAATGAGGGGAACTTACAGAAATTTTGGATTCATGTTTCAAAGAAGCATCCAAAGCTATCTAAAAAAAAAATCTTTACAAATTCTTTTGCCATTTTCTACTACATACATTTGAGATGCATCTTTTACAGCAATGCTAAATTTAAAGATATCGAAACGTGGAAACTGGAAAATGCTTGATAGTAAAATGCGAGTGTCATTATCTACTATTCCACCTAATATCTAAAATCTCTCTTCTTCCTATCAAGCTCATGTATCTCAATGTAATAGTAAGTTATAAAAGAGTTCTTTTATTATTATTAATCCTTGCACATATTTACAGATTATTATCGATAAATGATAACACACATTTCTCTTGAAAATGTATTTTAATTTGGTTACAAATGATATATTTATAAATTATAAATGAAAGGCCTCTTCGACATGTTCCGCTTTTAAAATTAATTTATTCATCAGCATTTTATAGCCATGGTAAATCATATCAAAATAATTTATTAAATTTAAATTCGAATTGAAATATAACTATCTCATAAATCTCAGGTAAATGATAAAAACCACAAACTCAATAGAACATAAATGTATATATATGTACATATATATATATATACATATATATATATACACACACACACATATATATATATATATATATATATATATATATATATATATATATATATACATACATATATATATATATATATATAATATATATATATATATATATATATATATATATATATATATATATATATATGTGTGTGTGTGTGTGTGTCTGCACACGCACATACACCCACACACACACACAAACACACACACACACATATATATATATATATATATATATATATATATATATATATATATATATATATATATATATATATATATATATATATATATATATATATATATATATATGTATGTATGTATCAAACGATGGATAGGTGTCGATTCATTACAGTTGAATTTTAATTGATTAATGTGTGCATTATTTCATTATAAAATGCCATTTTCTTCCGATGTGTACCGAATCACAATATTAAAAGCAATTAAAGACATTTAAACAGAATCTCTTTTTACTTTCCAGAAATCCACGGCAAGTACATATTTAGTGTTTCCACGACCTTCGTTGTCCGCTGAATGTGTGTGCCAAATCAAATAAGTATTCTTATAGCGTTTAATATGCGTAGGGTGTATTTAAGATTTATAGCCTTGAAAGAGGTTAGTCGCCATTGTAAGGGGTGGGGAGAATAGACAACCAAACGCTGCATCTCCACAATTAAGGAAAAGATAGTTCTGTTTATCGTATGATACATGTCAACCTGAGATATAGGGTTAAAAGTGAAAGATAAAGTTCAACAGTTATTTATATGTAATAAAGATTGTTTGCCAACATAACATGGCAGTCCTGGTTTAGGACTAATGTTGCTGTAATTTAGCCCCAGGAGACGATGCTACCACAACATCGACCACGACTGCTTAAATTCGCAAGCTAACCTGTCATATCTCTCGACTTTTCTTTCTTCCTTATCGCATATCTTGTTGCCAGCTGGGCATGCTATATATATATGATCCAGCATAGTTTGATCTCTCCTGTGGCTAAATTACAGCAACATTAGTCCTAAACCAGGACTGCCATGTTATGTTGGCAAATAGTCTTTACTACAAAGTACTGTTGCTGAATATCTCACGTTGTGAGATTTAAAAATAGTTATTTATATGTTTATCTTTTTAACATCCTTTTCATGTCAGCTTTATTGCTAAGTGAATGATTCATGGAGACATGAAGACCAGAATTCTACTATAGAGGGGAAAGCGGGGTAAGAATAAGGATGGTATTCATCGAGTTAATAGATAAATAAGGAAGTATACTGTTAATAGCATACCATAACACTATTACATGAAAGCAAAGTGATAATATAAGAGAAAGATTATAATAAATAAACATTAAAGTAGAAAACAGGAGTTATAATAAAAGGAGTCGGGTTATAATGGAGGAAATTGGATGAGAATAAAAATGGAATTGGCAAAGACTATATAAATCAGGGAAACTATAATAATAATAATGATAATAATAATAATAATAATCATAATAATAATAATAATAATAATAATAATAATAGAACGCATCGTCGAAAATAGAAATGCAAAGATCCTATGGGATTTTATGATTCAGTGCGACCATGATATAGAGAATAGGAAGCCGGACATAGTCTTAAACGAGAAAGCAAACTAACTATGGTGGATCATAGATATAGCATGCCCAGCTGACAACAAGGTATGCGATCAGGAAGAAAGATAAGTCGAGAGATATAACAGGTTATCTTGGAAATTTAAGCAGTTGTGGTCGATAAAAAAGATAGCAGTAGTACCAATAATTGTCGGAGCCTTGGAAACAGTGAGCAAAAGTCTCGAGAAGTACGTGGAAGAAATAGGGGCTGGAATGAGGGTGGATCACTTGCAGAAAACAGCACTGCTTGGAACCGTTCGAATACTCCGGAATGCGCTCGAAAAGTAAGAGGTATTACCTTAGTTCACTGGTAGTGAACAGCTGACACTGTAGTACATCTCCAGCGTTAGCTATGCAAAGGCACTAATAACTAATAATAATAATAATAATAATAATAATAATAATAATAATAATAATAATAATAATAATAATAATAATAATAATAAGAAGAAGAAGAAGAAGAAGAAGAAGAAGAAGAAGAAGAAGAAGAAGAAGAAGAATCAACAAGTAACTGCAGAATGGTGGAGAAGAAACAATAAGTCATATTGTCTCTGGCTACTCAATCCTGGCTAAGAAGTAATATATTCACAGACACAACAGAGTTGGGACCTATATACATTGGAAGCTAAGACGACACTATGGAATAACAACAGAAAATGATGGCATAGGTACTCGCCAGAAAAGGTCACATAAATGAGAAAGAAACCATACTCTGGGACATGCCAAAAGAGACAGATAGAGAAATTAAGGACAATAGGCTGCATACAGTTGTTAGAGGTCACCAAGAAAAAATGCTTTCTAATGAATTTATCAATACCAACAGATGACAATAATTCTCTAAAAGAAACGGAGAAACTTTCAAAATACAAAGATCTGGAAATAGAGGTTACCCGAATGTGGAGTCTAAAAGTAGAAACAATTCCTATTATAGTAGGCATATAGGTATGATTAAAAAAACATTCAAACAAATGCACAATAAACATATCAGGACTAACAATTATAAATAAATAATACAGAAAATAGCACTACTAGGCACCGCGCACGTAAAGCACTTTCAATACAGTAAAAATAAGAGCATCACGACAATCTACAGCACTTACCCGCGGTACACAAAACTGCGCTCGGCAGTACAGTTAAAGCACGTGATAAAAACAGACTACTGAATAATAATAATAATAATAATAATAATAATAATAATAATAATAATAATAATAATAATAATAATAATAATAATAATAATAATAACAATAATAATAATAATATAGAGCGTGTGATAGTTAAAAAGATAATAGAAGAAAGGTTGGGAATAGCGCAATGGAAGATAAAAGAAATAAGATCAAAATAACAGGATACAGTATAATAGCAGGTAAAGGGTATATTTGGAGCGTAAAAATAATTATAATAAACTAATTGTAGAATGGTAGAACAGTATAATATAGAAGTCCCATAAATAAGTTAAATACAAGATTGAATACGAAAAATTCATTTCTTATAGATTATAAATAGTCAGACAGAGAAAAGCAGTATTTATTTTAAAAAATTGTTTTTAAAAATATGATAAATAAAAGCACGCATTAATTATAGCAAGGTGTAAAAAACAAAGTAGTGTTATTAGCATACTACAGTAATATTAAAACATATAATCTTTCAAAGAGGATTTATGAGGTTTCTTAGTAAACAACACAAATAGAAAATAATCCATTTCCGTATCAGTCAAATAGTAGCGAGTATAGATCACGCGTTTAGTTATATTTCTAGCAACGTTAATACTGGTGTAATTAGGAATCTATGGGTATAAGATACCAAACACGATTAAATGTAATTAGAAGTAATAAAAATAATGCATAATTATAAAAGCATGGTCATATGCCAATAGGGATAGGTGTTACATGATAGACAGTTTCTAGTATATATATATATATATATATATATATATATATATATATATATATATATATATATATATATATATATATATATATATATATATATATATATATATACACACTAATTTTATTATCAACTTATCAAAGGAGTACATTTGTATGCTGTTCTCTTCCGTCAACCAAATTCATTTACAGGATATATTTAATGTAATGTGTGTTTCTTGATTAGCCCAAGGGCTAGTAATATAGTGAGTCTGGTTCAACTAATAGTATACGTGACCTGAATATCTTTCTGCCTGTGCTTTGGTACGAAGGTTTGTATTCGTCTATAGTTGCTGTGCATGCATTTTAATTTTGACTCGACCCGGTGCCTTAGCATTTTAGCGCCTGGTTCAACTCAACCCTAATATATTTTGTGTATATATAAGGTCGTCAAATATGAAATTTGTACAACAAAAAAGAAAAGTTTGCTAATGTTTTATAAATACAAGGAATAGTTTTATTCATCAAAGTATGCACCCATATTGCCAATAAACCTTTGGCATTTCAGCGGTAGCTTGTCCAGCCCGGAAGAGTAAACGCCTGGCAATACAATCTTGGAAGTCCTGTTTTACAGCATCGGCGGAATTAAATTTTTTCATATCAAAATTTATACAAATTTTGTAAGAAGTGGTAGTCAGTGGGGGCAAGATCAGGAGAGTATGGTGAATGATGGAGAACTTCCAACTCCAACTCCTGTAGTTTTGCCAGCGTCATTTTTGCACTGTGTGATCTGGCGTTGCCTTGCAGTGAAATAGGAGCAGATCCGTTGACTAATTTAGGTTGTTTCTTTTTGTAAGTTTCTGCTTCATTTGTCTAGTTGGCTGCAGTATACTTCGTCCGTGATTGATGAGCCAGGTTTAATGAAATCATAAGGGATCACACCTGCGCCAGACCATCATACACACACAATCAGCTTCTTTGATGAATTTTGCTTTTTAGACTGTGTTTTGGTGGCTCGACTTTGTCCAACCATTGTGCTGAACGTTTACTGTTGTTGTATTGGATCCATTTCTCATCACATGTTGCAATTCGATTAAAAAATGATTCATTTTTGTGACGAGAAAGCAGCATAATGCAGGCTTCAAAACCCACTTATCCAACTTTTTCACTTTACCGATTTGAACTAGTTGAGTCAATATTATTTGTTTGCTAACACCAAAAAACAACGATAATTCATGAGCACTTTGAGATGGATCTGACTCGACGGTCGCTTTCAGTTCATCATTATCCACCAGGCTGTCTGTGATACAGTATTTCCAAGAAAGAATTCATATTTCAAAACTGTTCGAATTTCCGATTATCCCTCTCTAAAGAAAAATAGCAAAACATTTATAAATATTTTATAAAGCACAAAATGTATTCGAATAAAGAAATAGATTTTTCAGTTTTCTAACAAAAAATATTGTCAAAATTTAATAATGACGCAAAATGAGCAGATGTCAAATTTTACCATATACCTTACTACAAATTTCATACTTGACGACCTAATATCTCTCTCTCTCACTTTCTCTCTTTCTTTCTCTCTCTCTCTCTCTCTCTCTGTATATATATATATATATATATATATATATATATATATATATATATATATCTATATATATATATATATATATATATATATATATATATATATATATATATATATATATATATATATGGGAGAATATACAAATAATAACAACAGACGAGGAGAGGTGGTGTAAATAACAAAAGGATATATTAGTATGACGCTCGGGAATACGGAAAGTCTTTGACGTTTCGAGCTACGCTCTTCAACAGAAAGAATACGGAGACAAGGAGAAACCACGGAGAAAAAAAAATTGAATAGTGTTCAGTCAACGGTCAAGGTATATATATATGTATATGCATATATATATGTATGTATGTATGTATGTATGTATGAGGAATTGCTGGCTTTCGACAAAAATTTGTAATTTATCTAAATTGTTTATCATTCAGTATATGATGATTATATACAACACAATGGTTTACATTGCCCATAGAAACGTCATTTTAACAGTAAATCAAGCAGTTATAGACAATTTCTAAACATAAATTTAATTAAACTCGAACAATTCAATTTGCTGGAATCTAGATTTAGAAATACTATTTTCCTTTTTGAAGAAGCACTGTAGTGAATAGCTCATGGTTTAATCGTGCTAGATGCAAAGGAAGTACTACGTATAGGTTACTTGTTTTAAGGAACAACAGAATACCACAAATAAAGAAAACAAAAGGTATTGTACTGTTTCATCTATAATATTTGGAATGATAATATAATCTGGTTTTACCCACCAGGAAAATCAAACATTGCAAGGTTAATTTTTTTTTACTAAGATACGATTATGATGCAACCATAAAATACACCGGATTTTTTTTAATTCTTAATTTTAACTACGGTAATAAATCCAAGAAATCAAATCGTACGTTCAACGAATTATGAAATTAAATATCTTACACTATCAAGAGCTATTTGTAGTTTTAGATCAACAACAACTGTTTCAAATAGCACGTGATTAGTGATTACGTATAATATTTCTAGATGCACGCTTTAAATACATCTTTCTCATGACTTCCAATAAGGTATAATTGTTTCAAAAATTAGAAAAGAAAAAAAATGGAAGTAAACGTTCGCTTAAGATTTATTTGGACAAAGTAAAGACTGCAACGATAGTTTAAATTTTGCTGAAAAATTGCGTGATGTCTTATTATTCTTATTTTGCTAAAATACAAAAGCGCTACACCAACGTCCTCAGATACAAATATATTAAGATATGTTCATGAATCAATTCTGTCTTATGTTCTGAAGCTTCTGTATGTTTCTTTAAAAATTCTTGGCTTTTAGACAGAAATGTATCGAATTCCCTTTCCTGTCTTGACAAACAGTGTATGATGACTATATTGCGATATACACTTCAATGTAATAAACAAAAACAGTATATAATATTTGAACACAATTATTTTGAATAAACATTTTGAATTTTGTTATATAACTTTTGAATGTAAACAATTCTCTATATCATTATTCGAAAGAGCAGGTTTAATATTAGAATTGTTTCAGCATAATTACCATAAAGTCAATTTTTGTTGTAGACGTTCATAGTATTATTAAGTGATTGGATGCAATTGAATTGTATCAGACATGAATACAGACATGATCTATTCAGATATGATTGCAGTCTTTTCTGATGAATCGATCACAGTAACGATTAGGCAATATTTTAGATAAAAAGAAAGACAGAGAAAGCGAGAGAGAGAGGGGGGAGGAGAAGAAGAAGAAGAAGAAGAAGAAGAAGAAGAAGAAGAAGAAGAAGAAGAAGAAGAAGAAGAAGAAGAAGAAGAAGAAGAAGAAGAAGAAGAACCTTTAAATGAGTTTATGAACATAAGATCAAGGAATTTGTAGAAATGGAAAACACAATGATTTATATTTAACGTAAATAAAGTGTGCCCATATGGCATGGAATTATGTTTGTGTATTATATGCCAATAATTTATTTTTCAATTGGATTCATGTTGAACTTGAATTAATTACAGTCATCTATTAATACTGTGATCTACAAAAATGCTATCCCTTCTATACACAATTTTATTCTGCCACCAGCAAATAGAACCTCCATTTTTTGAATGATGTACCTCACTCTTGGTAGAGATGCAGCATTCATTTAATTCTAGCTAATATCACATAGTTTAATCGTTGAACTAATGTCATATAATAGTTGAATTAATGTCATATAATAGTTGAATTAATGTCATATAATAGTTGAATTAATGTCATATATAATTATGAATTAACATTATAATTCATTACAAATAAATGTATTTGCCCATGTGTGTATGTTTGCCAACATTGACACACTTTGGTATATTTTTCTTAATACAAAATTAGCTTGTAAATATGAATGGGTAATAAATATAAAGTCGCACACATATATATTATCTATATTTGCGTAAACATTTGCATTTTATACATGTAAAATTTAATATAGCCTGACTCCTTAAAGTATTATATACATATTCATATATATATATATATATATATATATATATATATATATATATATATATATATATATATATATATATATATATATATATACATATATATATATATATACATATATATATATATATATATATATATATATATATATCCAGTTATTGTTATATCATTAATGATCACCACTACAATTTAAAGCAACTTTATATTACGCTTATGTATGTATGTAAATTGTCTATCTATCTATATAGATATACATGTAACTATGATATGTGCGCGCGCGAGCGAACATCTGTATGTATGTGTGAATGTGCACGTGTTTGAGTGCGTGTGTATATATGCATGTATATATGTCTAATGTTTCCAGTTATTGTTATATCAATATTGATTACCACTACAGTTTAAAGCAACCTTATATTATGTTTATGTATGTATGTAACGTATCTACCTATTTTCTATCTATCTATATGTGTGCGTATGTGTGCATGAATGTGCACGTGTGTGAGTGCATGTATGAATGCATGTATTTATGATTATTATATATACTAGGAGAAAGACTGCCCCTCGTCTAATTATTTCTTTGTGTAACAGTACTCACTTGCTTTCATAATTTTATCACAGTCATAATCTCTCCTTTTTAAACAAACATCACGATAGTCCAAGAACAGAGGGAGAATCAGTTTGTCAAGTTTTACCTTCCCCTCAAAGCAAACATAGATATTTCAATTGAGCAGCCGATCTTTAAACTTTGAAGTGTTTCTGTTTGTGTATGAGGGAGAGAGGTGGGGGAGAGAACATTGCAAACAGTGAATGAAAAAAATATGAAGTGAAAAAACTGTATAAATAAAAAGGCATTACTACAGAACGATGCGCCCCCGACTTTGTTGCCTCATAACATCCAAAAAAATTGGATACTTCTTAACAAAACTTTCTACAAATACCGCTTAGATGTTGTGGCTTCGGTGTATATAGGGATTTATGGGAAAGAATATTTTTCCAGGGGTTGGAGACAGGAGTTTCGGAAAATTCATACGATCTGGCTTTTTCCCTTCATAACCTTCATATAAAAGGGTATCTTTTAACGAAAGTTTATACAAATCCATTTCAAACGGCATAGATTACGAATAGAAATACATTTTCTAGCCTATATGTTAAGAAATACACGTTAAATCGTCTCGCCACAGTCAAATGTGCTGAATTCGACGCAATATTGCTATCCAACTGCTATGGCAACCGAGTACACATGTTGTTGAGGCCAGTTACGAAATTTGTTTCGGTGGTATCTGGGATATTTATATGTATTTGTAGCCTTGCGTTTTGCTTTCCTGTGAGTATGTATAAATATTTCATTTATTTCTTAAGTATTTCCTGCTAAAGACGGAAGAGCCTTTAGGTAGATCCAGAAATTAGCTAATGCAGGCCTATCTGTTTTATTGATAATTTCCGTTGGCTTGTTGCGTCGAATTCAGTACATGTGTTTGTGACTTGTTTGAGTGGTAAGACGATTTAGCGTCTATTTCTCAGCATATAGGCTAGAAAATGTATTTCTAAGCCCGTATTATAATTAATTATATACATGTATATATTTATATATATGCATACATGTTTACAGCATAATGAATTAAAGGCGGGACACGTGATTTGTAATGTCATCAAAGCATTTATATATTAATTATACCGAAATGAACATATATATTCAATGAAGCAGAGAAAATCGGAAAAATGAAGAAAAGCGAAACTTTGTACTAGTTCAGGATAGAGAGAAATATATCGGGGAAGTTACAGATGAAATGGAGAATCTAAGCAATCCTTCATAATAATTCATCATAGATAGGTAGCTGGCAGCGATTTCATACTTTAACGTCACAGGAAAAAGAGAGGAGAAAGAGAGGAGAATTTTTGTAATCTTTTACAACTATTTCTGGGCTTCAATAATTAGTAAGTGAGGTAGTGCATAGATATACATGAAATAAGACGGTGTTAGCAAATGTATATGAAATAACGCAAATTCAAATTGTAGTATCACTTAACCGTCATATTTGTAAAATATCCCTCTCGAATTAATAAAACGTTTGGGATTGCATCTCAAAATCAAAGTTTTTTGCTTGATCATGAAAATACTAGAAGTCCGTCGAGTTCCAAATGAATTTACTACAATAGTTATTATTACCTTGTTTCCGAAAGGAAGTCTCATATGCCATTTTAAAGTATGTCAATCGAAACTACAATCTCAAGAGGTTTCACCTCATTGGTATCTTGGTTAGCGGCGCCATTGTATCCGCTGCACCACATATTCCTTCCTAACACCCAGTGCCAATCACCAGATCTAAGATAACATGGGTGCATTCACACACAATCGTATGTGCCTCGATGTCTATGATACAGTCCCACAAGGATTCCTTGTCAGAAGACCAGCTCACATTATGTTAGACAGACCACCATCTTGTCATCACATTAATGTATATGAGAATGAGTGACAAACCCAAGAATGAAGAATCGTTACGATCTTGAAGAGCACAAAGCATCTCAAACCTAGAAAATGCTGTCATACAGACAAATTACGAATAACTATTTGCGTAGAGATGAGTTCCCGATTATCCAACTATCACTCTTTCGGTGATGAATATTCATAAATACAAAATATCATGACTGAGAAAACAAAAATTGTCATTAGAATTGTCATTCGATTCTTCATTCCTAGGTCTGTCACTCATTGTCGTATACATTCGAGAAATTGAAAGTAATCAGTTTACTGATGGAAAAGAAAAAAACGGATGAGACTGAATCAAGAATTATAAACAACTTGCAATCAAAATTTCAAATACCAACCCCAGATCAAAGTCAGAGAAATACAGACCAACTGTCAGCAACCGGAAGCTAGAAATAGAACTATGCATATCCCCCTGAACGTCTTTGCAAGAACAAAGCTCAGTAGGAAAATCAACGGTCAAACATCTCTGCGGATACTTCCGACATTCTGACTGATCTACAAGATGCACTTGAACAGAGGAAAGAAAAATTTCCCTCACTGCTGAATTGAAAATCAACAATGCGAGAGAACATGATCTCAAAAAGCTAGGACTGAATGTTAGCCTATTGAATAGAAAGCAATCAGTCAACAACTTGCTTTACTTTCACATTCCGGAGTGTTCCTAACTGCTATACGGTACCCTTTTGGAAAGTAAAAAAAAATTATTTTTTAAAATTACATTGATTCTAAAAGCATCAAGAAAATTTCTGTTTATTTGTTATCCCCTCCTTCCACTTAAGGGACTTTTGGCATAAAAGTGAAAATTATGAAAAGAGCAGGAGGAAATTAAGTTATGCCCCAGAAACATAAGAAATGGTTGAAAGCTTAAAATTCATAATGAGATAGAAACCGCCTTGCAAAATATATATAAGCGTAACACTTTTCAACTAGTATACAGATGATGTTGGGAGGATATGTTACGGAGGCCAGCAAAAGTATTGCATTTATTTAATCAGTTGAAAATAGAAGCTGAGGAAGTCACGTGTGTTGTTTTACGTGGATAGTTTGAAAATGATCCGGTCTTCATAGTATTCGGTTAATATCACAATCCGTAGTCGTTGATATCCACGCCACATCAGAAATCTCTGCACGACTGAGGTAAATATCACCATATCTAATTTTTAATATAGATGAATGCGACGAAGTTCGCTTCTAAAACATACTTCAAAGAATGGAAAAAGATACTATAATAATGTACCCCTGAACTTGGTTACTGTGACTACTCTGTCGCATATGGAAGCAGTATGGTACGTAGTTAAATATTTATGCCACGTATTAGTTTGGGAAATTTCAGGTAACGTAATGAACGGAAAATAATAAAACGGCACAGCCGAATACCTTATAACGATTATATTGCACTTATTCTTTCTTAGTTTTAGAGTAATAAAATAATAGATGTGTGTATGCATATATATATATATATATATATATATATATATATATATATATATATATATATATGCCTGTATGTACGTTTTTATATATGTATTCTGCATATCCATCTGTTTGTTTGCTGATGATTGTGTTTGTGTGTTAGTGTGTGTGCTTATGTGCTGCTGTGTGTGTTTTTGTGTTCGTGTTTGTATGTTTGTATGCGTGTGTTTGTGTGTGTCTGATTGTGTGTGTACCTCTGTCTCCTTGTGTGTACATGTTTGTGTGTGTCTGTGAATGGGTTTGTGTGATTATATAAACAGTGGGTATTGTGGTATGTGAATATTTCCCAATTAGTAATGAGATATTTCATTAATGTGGTTGTACTATTGTACTTGCCTGAGTGTTGGGTCATTCAGGTGCTTGGCTAGAATGTAGAAGTTAAGTTGAGATAGTGTGACTCCATATTGGTCTTCGGTATGTTGGTAGAGTATGGAGGATTGTTTTTGACGTCATATTGTCTCAAACGTCATTTAATCTCTCTGCAATACTTCTTGATGTCTTACCTCGTATATTATACTCTTGCCTTTACAAGCACCGCTATGCACCTTATGCTGTAGACTACATTTCTAGTTCTACAGTTAATGCCAGGGTTAATCTTACATACCATGCAGTAATGATAGATGCATATGGTATTAACAAAGAGGTACGTCCTACATAGTTGTAATCTGATGGAGCTCACTGGCTTTTCAATGATCTTAATGTTGAGTTTAGCCTTCAGAGCTTTCCTAAATCTATGGGCTAGTTCTCTATGGGATGTTGCCTCTACAAACATCACTCCTTGATATTTGTCAGTCTTGTACCAAATGGTCACTCTGTTTGCTTTGTCATAATAATTTTGCATCCTATTCCAGTCTTTACTTCTATATCTAGGGCAGGTACTACTGGTTCCATTATTTATAATGCTATCTAACTTCTTCCTAGAACACCTGTATGCCCGAGCCCTATCTTTCTGATCACATCCAGAGAACTGCATGCGGTGCATGAAGTTCTGTACATGTTTCTTTGTTTCATAGGGTTCGCAAAGTGGGGACAAGTTGTTCCTTATCCTAACTAGGTTTGTTATCAGTATGTTGATTTTCATGTTGTGTGACAAAGCTGAGTTACAGGGAACAACATATTTAGAAGCTATGGGTTTCATGTAATTGGAGCGGAAGAGCTGCAATTTGTTGTTCACAGTCTCTAACCAAAGTTCAGTATCAAGAACAGGGAGTTTATTGTTAGGGTCCCTAGTGGGGTAATCTATAGTTATCTTGATACTTTGGTGGATGGAGTTACCTAGATTTTGAATGCTCTCCATTATGCTCCTCTCGGTTTCTACATTGTAGTTACTAGAGTTTGTCCTAACTAGAATGTTAATGTCATCTACTTACCTGTTTTAAAGTAAAGTTGTAGTGGATTGTTCTGCTAAGGATTTAATTTTCTGTCTCACCGAGCCATAAAGAGGCCGTCCACATCTCCAGGCACAGCGGCACCAATGGCTGCACCTTGAACCTGCATGCATAGTTTTTTGTTAAACTTTACCATCTGTTTCTTCAAGGTGCTACTTCTGCTAGCCCCTATGCATGCGCAATCATTCTATTCATCCAACTGTTGTTCTCGGGGTCTTGAGTGGTTGTGACCCAGCCACCCCAGCTCTCTGCGGTACTTTTCTTCGCCACTGAAGTGATGGTGAGTGGTCTTACCTTCTGTGACCTGGTGGGGCAGAATCTACTGTGATCTGGTGGGGCAGAATCATGGTTGATTAGATAGTTACTGTCAAGGTTCAGTTTAATGTGGAGCCCCATTTCCCTCGGAACTCTACCTCAATATCACAGATAATCTCAATGCACTTTCCACAGCAAAATCTATATTTGGAGATGAGTAGACTGAAATTACATCTCTACTACCCACCACACAATCTGTCAGTTCGCTGGAGTGGTTGCAACTTCTGATTTTACTGAGGATATCCTACTTGCTCACACAGACGTCCGGGGATATCTCAATAGGTGGTTGTAATACTTGTGAGAGGAAGTAGGATGGTCTATAATTGCTGGCGATATTCGCTCCTCAAACTGTCCGAGTTGGGGACCCCATTACAGGGTTTTGCGTAGGGTTTAGGGTCTTTAGGTAACCCGTATAGCGTAGGAACATCGTCGTTGGATGCTTGGGAATTTTGTGCAGTTCGTTTCTTCAGTTGGAGTATGTTGCACCGCATTCCCATATATGCACTGATGAGTTTTTCCTCTCATGTTTCTGTGGTGCAATATCTCTCATGCTACTGATGTGTTGATGCATGGTCTGGATATAGTTCTGTGGGTTGCCTATTGACAGTTTGCCAGACTTGTCCGTAGGGAGGCACACTAATTCCATGTTCTTAATTCGCAGTTCCAGTTTTCGTAGGCCTTTGGTAACAGATGTACTGAGTTGGTAGTTCTCACCTTTATTACGTTTATTAGTGGGTTTGTTGTACTGGTCTAAGATGTGTCAGAGTCTATTTTTAGCTAAGAACACCTTTGATTCTGTCTCACTGTCAATGTGTGGTCGGATACGCACCCTTTCGTTGAAGGGTAAGTTGTTGAGGAGATCCTCATCATGGTGTATGATTTGTTGTTAGGATTACAGAAGACAGAGTGTAGGGTAGTATCGTTGTAATTGTTGTTACTAGTGGTGGTGGTGGTGGTGGTGGTTTTGGTGTTGTATCCATTGTTGCTGTTGTTGTTATTGTCGTGGGTGGTATCGATGTTCGTAGTGGTATGGGTGATGTGTTTGGTATTTTGTCATTGTTGTTACCATCGCTATTCCTATTACAGTTGTTGTTGCTTTGGCTTCGTATGCTTATGTTGTTGTTATGGTTGTTTGAATCGGGAATGTTGTGGTTATTACCGTTGTTATTGTTATTGTCACTATTGTTGCTGTCATTAACTTCGCTATTGTTATTGTTGTTGTTTTGTTGTCGTATGTATGTGTTGTTGTATTGTCCTAACTTCCATCTTATTTTTAAGAATGTTTGCTTCTGTCTCAGACAGAGAATTTTCTGACCTTCTTATATGTAGAGAATTTCAGTGGTAACTATAAAGTATGCATTTCTTCCGTTATGCTAATGTTATTTTAAATGAAAGAAAACAAAAGAATCAAAACATATTTTAAGGCTATGTTTTTGCTACATTACGTGTCTTGCTTTGCAAAAATTAAGAACATTTGTTTGTTAATATGCATTAAATCATTATTTGTATAAGATTAACAATATATATATATATATATTGGGTTCAGTCCCACTGCGTGGCACCTTGGGCAAGTGTCTTCTACTATAGCCTCGGGCCAACCAAAGCCTTGTGAGTGGATTTGGTAGACGGAAACTGAAAGAAGCCTGTCGTATATATGTATATATATGTGTGTGTGTGTTTGTCCCCCCACCATCGCTTGACAACCGATGCTGGTGTGTTTACGTCCCCGTAACTTAGTGGTTCGGCAAAAAGAGATCGATAGAATAAGTACTAGGCTTCCAAAGAATAAGTCCTGGGGTCGATTTTCTCGACTGAAGGCGGTGCTCCAGCATGGCCGCAGTCAAATGACTGAAACAAGTAAAAGAGTAAAAGAGTAAAAGAGTATATATATATATATATATATATATATATATATATATATATATATATATACTGCACAGTATATTGCAGAGGTATAATTGTTGTTGTTTTTATTGTTGGCGTTATTCTTTTTCGGCGTTCTGATGCCGAAATCGTCTGGTAGTTTACATTCCGACATGACAATTCCGTCGATATTGTTTGGATATCTGTGTTGATTCTTACCATGCTGAGGTTGTTGTTGTTGCTGTCGCATCCACTTGAGCTTGTTGAAGTGTTTGTTACAGGCATGGCTTACTCGGTGGTATTTTGTTGGATGTTTGTCATGGATCTGATTCTTTCGTGTAGTGTAGTGGTGTCCTTCCGTTCATGCAGTAAGATCCTCTTTCGTTTCTGGTAATGGTTGATTTCTGTGTATATTTTCTTTGTGATGTGTATTTTAGTATTCCTTGCTGTACTGTGAGTCCTTGCCGCTGGACAGCCGAATTAACACATACATGCATACAAACATACATGCAGAGTACGTACATACATACTTAGAAACATGCACACATACATACATATACACATATATGCAAACACACATACATGCATACACACATGCATATATACATACATACATACATATGTGTATGCGCACGCACACTTATGCATACGCATGCGCACAGAAAAGAACGCAATTCTGATAACGGAGAGAGTCAACGACTATTGAAAAATTTGCAAGACGCAACAAAAATTTTATTAAAAACAAATAAGTAAATGAGTGGAAATCAGACCGATGAGTGTATTAATTTAATAAAGCACTAAAAGAGAATGACTTTCCTCAGACACAATAAAATTTATTTTACACATAAAATTTTATCTGTTGCACACACTTACCGTTTTTGCTTTCGCAGACTTGTGCAAAAATGTTTCATTCTATATTATACTAAAACAGAAAATGTTTACCTATTGATTTTTTTCTGAAACCCCATTGTATCAGGAATGTAACCGAAAATTTTATTCTGATACATATGTCTCACAAGACAGATCATGGTAGTAACTGACGCGTGAGATGAATAAAAATAACATATTAATCAAAACAGTGAAGAAAAATGGTGGTAATTACACTGATGTTCTCATGTAACTTTGTGATTATCTAACGTAAATTTAATTCTACAAAATAATCTTTAGTTTAAATAACATCTGTTAACCATATCATTATATATATATATATATATATATATATATATATATATTTGTTAATCTTATACAAATAATGAATTAATGCATATTAACAAACAAATGTTCGTTCTTTTTGCAAAGCAAGACACGTAATGTAGCAAAAACATAGCCTTAGAATATGTTTTGATTCTTTTTTTTCTTTCATTTGAAATAATATTAGCATAACATAGAAGATGAAGCAGAAAATATAGGATCAAAGAATCGTGTAATTCAATTGAAAGATATTTTCCAAAACAATGAAAGTCAAGGTTTAAATATGGAAAACGTTTTTGTGAATCAAAAGTCTCTAACGTGTTTACGTGTGGCAAAACATTGTAAGAGGGGCGAGAAAATTGGATTAGCTGAAAAGTACTTCACACAGAAGCAACATATTTATGGTATCGAAATTCTTTGAAGCTGGATTATTCAACCGCGAAAATATTTTTGAAGGAATTTCAAACAAAAGTATTAATTTAAGAAAATAAAGGCTTTCAAGGGAAAAGAAGACTAACACACAATGAGTTTCTTGAAGTACAAATTAACGCTTGTGTGAACTTTGTAAAATGTACACACTTTTCATACTGTTAACTGTTTACCATTGCCAAAAGACTGGTGTTGTAAAACTCAATAAATCACATCGTTCAATAAGAATTTATATCAGAAAATTAACAGTCAATTTGAACATTACGTGTTGATTAACTTATAGATATTTCTGTTTATTAAATCATTATCTTGTATTTTAAGACTAGGTAAACGACTAATGAAGCGATCAAACAAGTTTAGGGTGACTTTTACTACTGGGTTTTTACAATGATATCACAATTAAAAGTGTGATCGAATATTCTTATAAGACAAATATGATTTCCCCTTAATATAGCGCATCTTTGTAATGGTAAATAAAAGCAACGGAATAGCAGGCGATTCCAACGAGAAGTCTCCATTTTAATGAGCTCTGTTGTCTGACAAGTACTCTGGCACTTAAATCACTTCTACAAAATTATGAAGCTTTCCTAAATTACTTTAATTGCGATACCATGATATGTATATATTCCGATAGTTTTTCCAATTTTTTTTTATTTTCACAATATTGTCAGTAAAAATAATGGTCTTATATTTTGGAACAAGACTAGCATTCACGGGGATGAGGATAAGTCGATTATATCGACCCCAGTACCAACTAGTACTTATGTTTTCGATCTCCGAAAGAGATGAAAAAATATCGGTAAGCATTTTGCCCGGCGTTCTAGCGATTCTTCTAGCTCACCGCCTCACTGTAAGTGAAAAAAAATAAATAAAATCATGGCTTGAAATCACTTCTCGAAAAACTTAAAATTAGCGCTATGCTATTTATTCTAAAGTTTCCCTGTCCTAAGTGATACTTATCGCGGAATAAATAGCTCAGAAACAGAATTGTAACAAAGTGTTATATTCTTATGGATAAACGAATACACTGCAACAGTGTAATAATATAATCGAAAAACACGGCAGTAAACACAGAACGCAACAACAATCTTTTAAGAACCAACAGTGCAGCACGCAAAACTCGAACTGTGAACTTTGAAATCCAACTTTGAACTATAAACACATGAACTGTGGAAATAGCACGAACCGTTTTCTTTATTACAGCATAAAGCCTTAATATAGAAGAGGCATTACAAAGACAGACAACACAAACGTAGGGTACATATAACGATTACTAAATGAGTTATAAGGTGTGAAAAAATGATAATAAAATGGCATTCTACCCCCTAAATTAGAAAGTTCCATTTTACTGTTTTTACAATTCAGTTTGTATCGTTTTTACAACAAAAAAAGGCATTAGACCATCAAACTTTACCACAGGTGGTAATTCATCGTATCGAAACCGTAACGGTGTATTATTCATCCTACCTCCAAACATCTCCTTCAGTCTAGCTGCCCTTTCGTCATCTAGCAGCACTGATTTCCAATCTCTATTCACCTCCCTATCTGCCAGACTTCACTCTTATTACGCCTTTCATTTTTGCAATTTATATGTAGTGAACCAGTTCGTTCTCGCCAGGGGACGTCGTAGTCTCGCACAATAGAAAACCACCTGGAAACGTTTGTGACCTTCAAATGATATAGAGACTATTCGTATATCGGAAAACATCGAATTGAGGACAATACCTAATGGCTGTAATACATAATGACTGTAATATAATTTCTATTTTTGGTACGAGACCAGCAATTAGGGGTGAAAGTCGATTTACAAAAACCTTTATAACTGATTAGTGCTTTATGTTATCGGACGTCGAAGGTTCAATGCCAAAGTTGACCTCGAGATCATTTGATCTCAAGCCATAAATAGCTGGCTAAGGAAGCTAAGTGTTTTATCCAACACTGTGACGATTCTGCCAGCTAATCGCCCTCATAACTGTTGCAATATTCTCTTTCTGATTAGACGGTGAGCTGACAGACTCATTAGCACGCCGGGTAAAATGCTTAACGGCATTTCGTCCGTGTTTAAGTTATGAGTTTAGATTCCACATAAGTTGACTTTTCGATCCGTCCAGGGTCGATGAAATAAGTACCCGTCAAGTACTGGGATCAATGTAATCGACTTACCTCACCACCTCCGAGCTTACTGGCCTTGTGCCAAAATTGACCCCCCCCCCCCCCCACCAAAAAAAACAAATGTATTTCAAAACATAATACAACCATTAGAAAGCGGTGAAATAGTTATTTTGTCCACCATTACGTTCTGAATTCAAATTTTTCCGCGGTAGACTTTCCCATTCATTCTTTCGGGGTAAAACTTTGAAACGAAATATTGGCAAATATTACTAAAGCGATGGGCTGGCAAAATCGTTACCAAGTTGGTAAAGATGCTTACGGGCATTTTGTCCGTCATGTTCTCATTTCAACTTTCGCCGAGGTCAAAATTACTTTTCATCCATACGTGGTAATAAAATAACAGCTAGTGGAGCACTAGGGTCGTTCTAATCGACTTAACACCTACTCCCAACTTTCTGGCCTTGTACCAAAGTTTCAAACTAATATTATTAATATTACTATGAGGTAGACCTGGCAGAAATGTTACATCGCCGAACTAAATATGTAGCATTATTTTTCCGACTCATGACATTCTGTGCTCAAATTCTACCGGGTTCAACTACCCTTTCCATCCTTCCATGGACAATAAAATAAAGTAGTAGCTAAGTACTGGATCGATATGATCGTCTATTCCCTCTTCTAATATGGATGACCTTGTTCAAAAATTGGACGCAATATTAATGGTACTACTTATAGTGCTCGGAACTATTTAAACGTTTCGATTTCCCTATATAATGAGGCACCATTGTAACAATAATAGTGTTATACACAAATAACAATTGTAAAGACTGTTCTATAATCAATGCATGGGGAACATTTTACATGGAACAGTGGCATAATGAACAAGAAATATTTAGGACGAAAGCTGTCCTATTAATATATTCAACATCACTAATGTTAATGATATCAGCAAACGAGAATTGTTTTATTTGCTTGATGATCAGTAAGAAATAAACAAAATTTCCCAAATTACACCGCACAAAAGACTCATTGGGCAGTATATTCCGAGATACACCTAAAATAAAAACGCGATAATAAAGTATGCGATGCGTTTTTATGTAGATCTTTTCAGTCGCAAATTACGTGTCGTTGAAGAGTAATAACATAATCGATATAACAATATATACGATATATTCTGTTACTAACATTCAAAGCAAACAATTTCAGTGATAGTCACCACTTAAAGTAGCCGTACCATCGTGTAGGTGTTTGTGGCTTTATTAAATATCAGCACCGCAGTGCTTATATTTCTATGAGTGTCGATCAAAAATGAATTTCGTAGGTTTATATATCCAGCTTCTGCTATATAATAACAAACCTTACAGATTGTAACCTTCCATATTGATTCTTTATGGGCTTTATATGAAGCCCATAATTTGAATTTTTGTACAAAAATTTTAGACGTAACCCAAATTCTGCAAAAACAATTTCTTGTTCAATTCCAGGAACATTTTATCCAGGATATTCACACGAGTTTATGTCGACAGAGGAACGATTAAGCAAGATATGACTGTTATTACATGATATTGGACAAAGATATAGATAAGTACTCGTTGGTTTATTGTTACCACCATCACAATAACAAAAGCCATACTTATTTTTGTCTGAGCTTTCTTTTAAAAATATAGTGATCTCACTTTTGTTTAGTTGTTCTTCTATAGTCCTGATTTGTGTTTGGTATATACTCTCTACATATTAATGAGAGGGCAGAAGAAAACATGTCACACACACACACACACACATATATATATATATATATATATATATATATATATATATATAAAATTGTATAAAATAATATCAACTAACCTCCATGTAGCCATGAAGATGTTAGCTAAATTTCTAATTCCATTCATCCGTAACACAATTATACTTTTTGTACAAAATATTGGGTAGAAATACGGAAATAGTGGCTATTACGAAAACTATATCGAGTTAGAAATCAATCTTAATTCATGTTCACTGAAATCGGTATGATGAGATTATTATGATTAAAATGATTTTTCCCCTTCAGCAATGATATGCGATTTCAAATTTGAAGCTACTAGTTACTGCAAGCTTCATTTAACATGTGAAACAAAACGATCAGCAGGACAAGGTAGCGGTCTCATTTCAGTGTGAAATCTGTAATTCACAGCGTATATGACGTGTAATAGAAAAATAATTATTCTATCGTCTGCAAAATTTATCCGAAAGTAATTTAACTTTTTCTATAATTAAGAGAAGTTATTTATTTCCTTACCAAATTATAAGATCTAAGCATTTAAATGAAATAAGTCACAGTCATATCTCTGGGATAGATGTTCATCGATATATGTTTGAGACCTACAGGATTTTTGTTTCATTCTTTCAGCGTTGTAAAATAAAATATTGAAACATTGAAAATAGAGAAAAGCACAAGATAAGTTTTTGATAACATTATAATATGAATGTGTCTATAATCTAATAAATCATCATGTACATGTTGAACAGGGAGAATCACAACAATAATGTACACATTCATAATTAATATGCGCTGATAGAAGGGCGGCGAGCTGGCAGAGTCGTTAACAAGCCGGGTGAAATGCTTAGCGGTATTTGGTTTACCATTACACTCTGAGTTCAAATTTCGTCGAGTTTAACTTTGCTTTCCTGTTTTGATATTCGTTCTTCATGAAGTGTCTTATTTTTGAAATTGTACACAATATTAACAGGAGTCGAACTCGAAACTTCATATTTAAACTTAGTGTCGATTGAATAAGTACCAGTTACGCACGGAGGTCGATGAAATCGACTTAATCCCTTTGTCTGTCCTTGTTTGTCCCCTCTATGTTTAGTCCTCTTTAGCAATAAAGAAATAAATATGCTCTGATAGATAAGGCGGCGAGCTGACAGAATTGTTAGCACGCCGGGCAAAATCCTTAGCGGCAATTTGTCTGTCTTTGCGCTCTCAGTTCAAATTCCGCCGAGGCCGACTTTGCCTTTCATCCCTTCGGAGGTTGATGAAACAAGTACCAAGTTAATCAGGGGGGCTCATGTAGTCGACTATCCTCCTCTCCCAAAGTTTCAGGTCTTGTGCCCATAATAAAAAGGATTATTGATATGTTCTGACTGATTAAAGCGGCGAGCTGGCAGAATAGTTAGCACGCCGAGCAAAATGCTTAGCCGCATTTCGTTTGCCATTACGTTCTCAGATCAAATGCCGCCGATTTCAGTCATGCACTTAATCTCTTTCGAAATCAAGAAAAAAGGTACCTGTTGAACACTGCTGGGAGGGAAGGGGTCAATCTAATCGACTTACCTCCTTTATATATATATATAAAGTGGTAAACTTACGATATGCAAATTAGTAGCTCCAGTTTTCTGTAGCTAGGGTTAATGAAATTGATTTGGACGCCTCTGATGAGAATCCACATCATTATCAGTTTGCAGTTATATTCTTTTTCCAATCGAGTGAGAAACAGCTAAATTAGCCCTGTTAGTATTTGTACTATAGAAGGTGGTGAGAAGCAGAATCTTTAGCACGCCGGCAAAAATGATTTGCCGTGTTTTGTCCGTCTTTTACGTCCTGAGTTCAACTTCCGCCGAGGTCGATTTTACCTTTCGTCCCTTTCGGGGCCGATAAAATAAGTACCAGTTGAGCACTGGGAGGTGATGTAATTGACGTATTCCCTTCCCCAAACTGCTGCCATTGTGTTAGTATGTGAAACCAATATTTGTACTATAGAGGTTATATATATATATATATATGTATGTTTCTGCTGTATCAACCAGAGTATCAGATATTGCTATATAATGCTGGTCACAATGCGCTTTTAGTTCTTTCTTGGTTGCACAATATTTTTCCATCTCCTGTCAGTTTGTTTACTAAATTGTTTTCACATAATCATAAAGGGCTTCCAACTGGCCTTTTCCGACTTCTTAGTCACATCTCGATAACTGCACAGGTCCACTTTTCTCTGAACCTTGCAACATGTGCGGCCCAGCAGGTGTTTTCGGTATTTGCTCCCTCCTGTGATTACCTCATTTTGGATACACTCTCGCAGTGATATTCCTGACATGGATCTTTCCATGGCCCTTTTCCTTAGAGGAACCTTTGTTAAACAAAACATGGGATTCGTAGTTGTAGCTCCAGGCCGGATAAAGAGGGAAGCCATGAAATTGAGGAAGTAACGAAGTACTTCTATTGAGAACACACTGTAAATATCTGTGAAGACATGGCTTCTTAAATATGGACGATAATAAAGGTAGAATGGAAGGCACTTCTCCCAATAGAAAACGTGCTTGAAACAAAACTCGACAAGCCGCTACGTGCTTGTTCCTTCAATTGCACTATCGTATGTATAGGCAAGCGAAACATTGTCAAGTGTTTTATTCTATATATGGTGTGATCTAGAATTAGGAATTGTGTTACTTCTCTATCGAGTCGATTGTTAATGGACACATCATGTTATATTTCTATATTGTTATTTTAATAAAGGCAGCGAGCTGTCGGAAACGTTAGCACGCCGGGCGAAATGATTAGCGATATCTCGTCTACTGCTACGTTCTGAGTTCAAATTCTGCAGAGGTCGACTTTGCCTTTCATCCTTTCGGGGTCGGTTAAATAAGTACCAGTTACGCACTAGGGTTGATATAATCGATTTAATCTGTTTGTCTGTCTTAGTTTGTCCTCTCTGTGTGTAGCTCCTTATGGGCAGTAAACAAATAAGAAACGTTAGCATGTCGGGCGAAATGCTTAGCGGTATTTCGTGTCTTTATGTTCTGAGTTCAAGGTGGCGAGCTGGCAGAAACGTTAGCATACCGGACGAAATGCATAGCGGCATTTCGTCTGCAGCTGTGTTCTGAGTTCAAATTCCGCTGAGCTCGACTTTGCCTATCATCCTTTCAGTATCGATTAAATAAGTACCTGTTAATCACTGGGGGTCGATATAATCGACTTAATCCCCTTGTCTGTCTTTGTTTGTCCCCTCTATACTTAGCCCCCTGTGGGAAATAAAGAAATACGTTCTGAGTTAAAATTCCGTCGATTTTACCTTTCATCCTTTCGGGACGATAAATTAAGTACCAGTTGCGTACTGGTCGATCTAATCGACTGGCCATCTCTCCCAAAATCGCGGGCCTTGTGCGTAGAGTAGAAAAGTATATTTTTATTTCAATTATCTTTCAGAAAGGGCAAACATACTGAGATTAGGGGCAACATCAGCCTTACTTATTGGATTACGTGTATCTTTTCCATTTCCTGCTTCTTTCAGTTTTCTAAATTTCTACTATGGTTCTTTATCAATTATAGAAATTATATTCTTCATACTACCTACCTATCTATCTATCTATCTATCTATCTATCTATCTATCTATTTTTCTATCTATCTATTTATCTATCTATCTATCTATCTATCTATATGTATGTCTACATGTATGTATGTATGTGCGTATGTGTATGTGTGCGTCTGTGTGCGTGTATCTTTGACTATTACTGTTGTGTACGTGTGTCGTCTCATTAAAACTTCGCTGTTCTATTCTGACGTTTATAGGTCCCTCATTTCCCCATTATATGACACTCACTACAGATGCTCCAAAAATATAATATATATACTAACCCAATCAATAAATCCATCGGTGGCATCAGACCAACGTCACTTGCTTTACTAAATTATTATTAATTTATGCATTAAAACATATATAATTAATAATCCAAACTAGGTTGTTAATGTATAAGTCGTGTTACATTTCTAAATGTTTAAAACAATCTTTCAATACAAAGAAAGAAGCAATCATATTGAGATGATGTCAACACTAATCTTACTTATTAAGTTATGAGCATTTTAACCTGTCCTGCTTCCTTGAATTTCGTACATTCCTGGTGTGATTCTCTAACAATTATAGAAATGACATTCCTCGCACTAGAGAGAAAGCGAGAGAGAGAGAGAGAGAGAGCAAGGGGCAGATAGAGAGGCAGAGAGCTAAATAGATAGATAGAGAAAGAGATGTATGGTATTTCCATGATTCGACCATTTTTGTAGTGTATACTTCACATCTCATTAAAACTTCGTTGTTCCTCTGTTGTGACCTTCATAAACCTCTCACTCTTTCCACTTTGAGGTTTTATTATACAAGTTCTACTTGCATAATATACATGATAACACAGTGGGTAAATACATCGCTGACCTCACCTCAACTTGTCTTCCTTTACTGAAAAATAAATTTAAATATAAAAAGTATTTCATTTATAAACCTTGCATCAGTCACATGATAGATAACTGTATTATAGCCCCTTAGGTTAGGAACAAGGTTTTATAGTTCGAATCGTATCCGGTGTTTTATACACCCTGTCAAAATGTAGCATAAATTATTCTTCATTGCTTTTGTATATAAAAAAATGTAGTATGAATTATTATTCTTTATTTCTTTTGTATATAAAAAATAACAAGATAGAATAGCCCGTGAATGGTTTTTCAATTTAAAAAGAAGGCAATTTTGAGAGGAGAGTAAGTAGTCGGTAGCATTGACCCGAGTATCTGTCTGGTATTTTATTTTCTCGTCTCTGCAGAGATGAAAGGTGAAGCTGGACTCTGCATCTGAAAATCCGGGAAATATACAGCAAGACTGACACACCAAGATTTCTGCTATCTGTTCGCCCTCGTTCTCCTGATTCTGCTAACAACAACAATAACAACAACAACAACAACAACAACAACAACGTAACAGCTGCGACAACATATCTTTTACCCAAAATATCAAGTCGGTTGTTGTTTTAATAACGGACGATTTGAATGTGAAACTGTACTTTTTCTTCGTTTTGTTAATGACGTGCAATACCTAAAATGCATGATCTTATATCACGTAATACGAAATAGACCCGCGAACTTTAAACCTAATATCTCGTGTTACGATGATACTGCATCTCAAATCCAAAATAGTTATTTATAATCGTATAAAATTATTTCTATTGTTTCTGTAAAATTTATATCTAAGTAATATCTCAGGGAAACATATATAAGAAATTACTATGTATTTATGAGTCACGTAATTTATCCAAATATTTGAAATACACGAATATTTTAAACATATCTACAATATATATTAATTTAATTTTCATAATTCCTTTACCAAGTAACTATTACGTAATAAAGTCAAACGCTCTGGATGG